>NW_008237890.1:1064577-1068744 GCF_000691975.1 Corvus brachyrhynchos
AAGAGATGAGTTTAAATGGAAATTATTTTCTTCCAATGAACCCACATTACAAGATAAGGAATGTGATGAAAAGAAAACACAGCTGAACATCCTGTTTCAAGCATTTACTGGTGTCTAAGCATCCTCATTTTCTCCGGTCCTGTGAAGGTTTGTTTCTGATAGGAAGAGAAGGCAAGCATAGTCTTCCCTAGTGAGGGATTATAACCATTGTTAAAATCTGTCTGAGGAAGAGTGCTACGTTGCAGTTTACCCTCTTAAGAGCAAAGGTCCAAGAAGCTCTGTTTACACAGGTATGTTGAGATAAAGAATGACACTTCATCTAATGTCAGCCATGCATGATGGTGTAAAACACCAAATGCTTCCTCAAAAAGTCTTGGATGGTTTTCATTTGTTTTTAACTTACAAACAACTATAAAATCTATTTCCTGAATTTTTCTAGGGAAATGTATGGTGTAATATTACCGCAGGCCTAGGCCCTAGGGTATATCACCGTGTCCTGCAGCCATAGGGAGGAGGAGGAGGAGAGAAGATCCAGCAGGCAGGAATTGTGCAGCAAGATTGATGATTTTAATTATTTTACAAACTCTTTTATAGACTTTTTTCTTCATAGTCTAATTGGACAAAGGATCAGCCACCCCTTGGGGTGATTGGCTAAAATCCTAAAACATCCATTTTCAAAATATTTTTCTACTATACCATAAACAAGACTTTTCAAGGCTGCAGGTGTTTGGTTGTTCACATACTCTGCTACCTCTTCTGTGAGAGAGAAAAATCTCTCACGGGCTTAGAAAATAGCAAGAAAATCCTTGCTAGCAGCATTTTTGTATCTACAGTGTAAGATGCATACATTATATTAATAGCCTATTACTCACAGAGAGGGATTTTCCTTTCTGTCCCTAAAACAGCAACTATTTTAAAAGGATTTTTCTGATTCAGAGGTTACTTTTTCATAAATTAGTTGTTTGAAGGGTGTTCCAGCAAATCAGGAGAAGAACTGAGTGTGTTGAGCCCTAATGGATTTTACTTTCCAATGGGCTATTTTAAGATTCCCAGTCATACCAGATTATGTTTCTTGACATAATTGAAAGCAGTTCTTATCGAAAGATGAGGTAAGACATACTTGGTGTCTACCAAATATGTGAAAACCTTGGAATGATCACAGACCTTTCTTTTTCCAGCACAATACAAATAATTTCCCTAATCCCAACAGGAATTCTGGTATGGAACACGACAAGGCTTCTTATCTGGAATAAAGTTTTGTTATCCTGGTACAATATGGTTTGATCAGGGCTGCATTTCTAAATAGAATCTGGGCATTAAACAGTGTGAAGGACTGCCTTGAGTATTTGCTTTCAACCCAAGTCATTTTGCTTTGCAAATGGTAAAGGAGAAATATAGTAATAGAAGTTTTTCAAGAAATTATCAATTTATTAATTTTGGATAATTTGAATGTAATAATTAATGAACTTCAAAAAAATAGTTTTCTTTAGAATTAATGCCACATTTGAAAGGTTTAAAAAGCAAAATATGAAGAAAAAATTACCAAATTAAATTACAAAATTAACCAATCTGTGTGGTTGTAAACACAGGTCTTAAAAGCATCCTGCTCAGAGCCAGATTATCCTTCAATGGAGAGATGCAATATGAAAACATGCAACCATGAAGATCCTGACTTTAAACAGGTATAAATCATGATCAAACAAATAAAAACCTGTGTGTGAGACTGGGTATGCAAACATAGGTGTGTAAAAAGAGCTGCTAAATTCATCCTGTTACTCATTAAGTGACAAATTGCTTACTTTTCTTTCAACTGATCTTTTGTATTTTCCTCAGAAAAAGGAAAATAAGACATTTTCCCTTGACTTGTATTTATGAGAACATCCTTCAATCTCCAGGCAAAATACCTGACTTTCAGTTAAAACATGAAAGGTAGATATGTTTCTTGTATTATTATGCTTATAGAAAATGGAGGGAGATACAAAGTAGATTTCATCCAGTACCAATTCTTAGGCAAGACCTAGAAAATCTGGATGAGTGTATTAGCAGATCTAGAAGGATCAGATCGCAAAAGTTATGGCATTTTAAGAACTAATGAATCCATCAGCCATAAACTTCTGGGAAATAATAAAGCCCTGTCTTATTTTCAGAATGATTTTCTTATTGTCAGATGATTGTAAAACAGGAGTGATGCATTGTGGACAGAAATACAGATAGCTGGGTCATTTCTTAACATGTTTTTGTGACAAAAGCTTGGTTTTGTTGGCTCTTCTCTAGATAGAAATGATAAAACATAGTACGCACATGGAGGAAATTATTTGCCCTTTAGGATATCTTACCTAGACATGTAAGGTTTAGACCTTAAAACTGAGAGAAAATGCAAAACTAAGGAAATGTAACTAATAATAATTTCTATGTGGGTTTATTATTAGACTGAAAAGACAATCTTTCCAATTTCAATAGGCAAAATTAGAGCTATTTGGGCTCAGATAGTTTCAGAACTTCATAATAGGGACTGTGAAACCATGAAAACCTGAAATTCACAGCCTAAATTTCCTAAAATTTCTAACCTTTCTCCTAAACCAGAAATTATTAAATTACCAATTCTGAGAAATCAAAGTCTCTCTGAAATGGTTTTCGAAAGGTATGAGCTACACTACTAGTAATTAATGAACAAATCTCCTGAATTCTGGGCCTGGAAAATCTAAGTGGGTCCTTCAGTTTAAGTTCTGCTGATTACTCATCTGCCACTAATACTCCTTGGCTCCACACAGAAGGAGAAAGCAACAAAACTTAGGAAAATTACGAGGCGACTTCTAGTCCCCTCCTTGTATGCTGCAAACTATCACAGTCATATTGATTCTTGCAAATTATATTTCATACACTCTTTTATTTCAAGCACTTTGTTTTTAACATAAAAATACATGCCTTTTCTGTGGAGCTGTTCACAAAAAAAGACTTAGTGTCTTTATGCCTTCAAGTTTTGGAGGAACATCTGAAAGAGCTGTAACAGTTGCCTGTAGAGACATATTTATCACTTTGGGTTTTTTAAATATAGTTAAAATGAAAAATTCTTTCTGAGAACCCATTCCTTTCCTAACAAAATCTGGTCATCATGGTTTCTTGTTGATACCCTGAAATAGAAGAAAAAATGTTACTCATTTGTATGAGCAGAAATCAGAAGCCTGCACTTGAATCACATATGGTGGGAGAAAGAGGCAAAATCATAGGCAACTCTGAATCATGAGATTCTTAATAAACCTTCTAAAATGAATGTACTGGTCAGTAAATATTTTCTGGTGTGATGAATAGAGCCTGCATTGTCCTTAGGATGAGAAAGTGTGGGAGTAGTGCACTGAGATGGAGAAATATTTCTCATGGATAATGACAATGCTATGCAAGGCTGGAATGTGATATTTAATCTGCTAGCTTTGAATAGTTAATCTTAAAGACAGTAATTTTCCTGGTTTTTATTTGAAGACTGCCAGTAGAATTATCAGAAACGTGAGAATCTGTGGACCCTGTTGTTATACCAGGAAGAGTTGCATATAGTGTTGTAAACATTCATTTCTGTAACCAAGGCTATAGAAATACGGTTCACAATCACTATTACTTGAAACATCTTTTATTAAATTTAATAAAAATATTAATTAGGTTGTTATAATAATAAAATAATTTTTTAAATTTACAGCAAGTAATACTCTACAATAACATCAGATTCTGATTGGGGATTAAGTCAGCAAGGTAACACAGGTGACAACCAATATTTATTGCAATGCTGTTGTGGTAAGAATGGAAAACTGCACTGTAGACACAACTATGGCCACACACAGTTCACACAGTGGCAGCATCCCAGCCAGAGCAGCAGTAGAGAAGCCAACCCCAGCAATTCACTCAGGAGCATTTACTTATAACCGTGATTATTCTAGCTCTATAATAGAGCTAGAATATGTTTTTCATAATTAATAATATCATTGAAGGAAGTGCAGTGAACTGTGGGGTATGCCCAGCCCCTGCCCTGGAAGGATCTCTGCTGAGATAAAGAGATTTTTCAGCCAGCCAGCAGGACTCCCTGGAAAGGCAACCACTTCTTTGGTCACGGCGAGAAAAGACAGACCCACAATCCTTTAGGAGACCCTATGCAGATTCTTCGTAACCCATTGGCCTTTA
>NW_008237890.1:1068936-1072558 GCF_000691975.1 Corvus brachyrhynchos
GGAATCACGAGCTGACATCTCTGCAGGGGCCCTCCTGCCAGCAGCTGAGGGAAGACACCGGGCCTCGGGAAGGCAATTCCTTTTGGGACCATCTCTCCGGACCGGTCACCTCTTCCTCGGTCAGAGCTACTGACCCCATCTCCAGCTGTAATAGTTAACCACACAACAGGATGAACTAAGAGCTGCAGAACAGTATTTCCCTTTAGATCCTCCACGGAAAAGGTTTTCCCAGTTCCCCCACCCTTACACATATTTCTCCCTGTAAGCAAGAGAGCTCTCATTTTACCATTTTCATTAATTATGTGTAAATTTTTACTATTCTTCTTTTTCACTCTTCCAGAAGTGCAGGAATTAGTGAGTATATACTGGCTATCAAAGAAGTACATATCATCTTCAGTACATATCTCTAGTATCTCACTTCAGTGTAGTTTCTGTTCCTGTTCAACCATAATATTTTACTATTCTTGACCTATTACTACCCTCAGACTTTTGCAGATGTATTCTTTACTCTCTCAGCTTTTCTTAAGTACTAGTAGCACTCAGTTTTCCCTCAGTTTCAAATCTTCACGAATTAACACATTTGCTTAAAAGATGACCAAAAGATAGAAGTCAACAATTTGAATCACTGGATCTGGCTGCTTCTCTTCAAGTTGTTCCTTGCTGGATAATGCAAGGTTATTAGGTGATTGTATCTGGACAGCATTTTCCCAAACTTTCGACTGGAATACCCCACCCTGGATGAACTGGAATGTGAAGGACTGCAGCTGTAAAAGTCCTATTAAGAGCTGTAAGAGTTTTTATTCTATAGTCCTCTCTATTTTACTGAATAGCTTAATGAACCTAAATACGAGAGAGATTACACCACAGGCTATGCAGTCATGAAAGACCTTATTAAGAGACTTACTCTTTACTCTAGTTAAGTAGGCCAAAATAAACTCTAAACAGGTAAAATCTGGCATGAAAGGCCCACTAAGATATCCTTGTTCAGAAGTTTTGACCTTGTAAGTAGTGACAATGTCATGTTTACTGTGCTTGGCAGCAGGCTGTGGGGGCACAGTCCTTTTTGGCACCCAGCATGCAGCTAGAGGGGGTCTTCTTTTTTGGCTCTGAAAGTTGATTCATCTATTGAAAAGCCAAGGAGTGATCAGCAAACCTCACTCACCCTTCAGTAGTCATGTATGGCCAGTGTGGAAGACTGATGGAGGATGAAAGTGGACTGTTCTGGGCTGAACAAAGTCACGCCACCATTGATGGCTGCTGTATCAGAGATTCTATACCTTCAGTATGAAAGGAATCAAAGGTGGCAGAGTGAATGCTACAGCTGATAATGCCAAAGCATTTTTCTTGATCCCCTTGGCAGCAGTGTGCAGGCCAAAGTTTACTTTCAGTGGAGTGATGTCCAATACACCTGGAGCTGACTGACCCAGGGCTGGAAGCACAGTCCTACCATTTGTCAGAACAGGACCAGCTGTAGTAAAAAAAAAGCACTGAGGTGTGCTGGCTCCAGTCAGCATCCAAGACCCTGCCCCAGATATTCACTCAGACCCACTCCCTGCCAGTGGACAGGGGAGAGAATAGCAAGAGCAAAAGTAAGAAAACTTTTGAGTCAAGAAAAAAACTCAGAAGCAAAACATATGTAGGTCAGAAAAACCATCACAAGTGATGCAAAAGTACTTAGTCATTTCCTCCCATAAGCAGACCAATGCCCAGCCAGTCTCTGAGCAGTAGCCTTCTTGGAAGCAAACACCCATTCCCTCAGCCTCACATTCTCCTTCCTCTACACCAGGCTTTATGACTGGCCATGATGTTACATGGCATAGAGTATCCCTTTGCCCACTCTGGGACAGCTGTTCCAGCTGTGTCCCAGCCTCTTGCCCATCCCAGCCTATTGAGGCTGAGTGGCCAGAAAGAGAAACGAGTGATGCTGTGCATGCACTGCACAACAACAGCCAAAATTTTTACTGGTGTGTCACCAACCCTGTTTTAGCCACAAACCACATAATTAATTTGTAATATCTTCCAAAGTCCATAACTTCTCTGATGTAATGGGGATGGCAGCTCAGTTTTACTAGTTCGCGTATCATCACTGTATGACTCGTGTCTCTTTGATCACGTGCTCATTTCCTTGCTTCATCTGAGGCAAAATGTAGATTGCAGTGTGGCCTATGCTCCTTTGTGTAATGTGTCAACACAAGATACTCTGTTTCAGCTGGCCTTCAAATCCATTCCTTTTTATCTTCTAGTTTCTTCCTAGTTTAGAGTGCAGCACTTTAACCAAGCTTGGAGTAATGCTCATTGTGCCATATTCAATCTGACTTCATATAACATTGATTTTAAAACTTGTATACTACTCTCTCACATCTCTTTCTGTAGTTCCCATCACTGACATGTTTTTCTTTAGCCTGTGAAGACAATATTTATAGCATTTTTCTGACATGAGCATATGTATTCTATTTCAAATGCATTGTGAATCACCTCTGGGACACGAATAAAGGTGTAATTTTTGTCATTAAATGTGAAACTTAAGCTGCATATTGGTTCTTCATTTAATGCAATGGAAAACAAATGATCAGATTTTAACTAAAAATCAGTAGCTTTTTTCTTGGAATTTGCAAATTATCTTGACTGCTACTGTAGAAGCTGTCCTGAGGAGGACCTTATTCTGACAGTAGTCCACTACATTCTCCAAGTTTCCTCATCATCCTTCCTTACAGGTCATAATAGAAAATTTCCTCTGCCATGATTTCTTGCAGAACATTTTGTTCTTCAATGACCTGCTCCACCTCCCAGCCCTGATGGTGTTTCATTATGCTTCTAGTTGGAGTTCCTCTTTCTTCTTACATAATGTCATTCACCAAATCATTTTCCTCTTATAGTTTTCCATCTAATTTTCCATCATTTCATGCAGGTACAGCAGGTATTTTAAATTTCTGGATCTCAATCTGTTTTTGCAAGCATGTAATTTTTGCTTTCCATTTACAAGAGCCCATTGGATTCTCCCTTGTTCTAGCATGAATTTCGACATTATACGTATGAATTCCTTGCTTCTGCAGGTTTTCTTTCAGCAAACATTCTTATTCCATTTATGTTTACTTTTTACCATTCCTAGTCCCTAGAAGGTATTTCATTCCCAAAGACAAATTTTCTTCAACTTTCTTAATAGTACTTTTAAAAACAGACTTGTTGGATTGAAGCTCCTGATACACTGTTGTTACATTGGCTTGATCAGGACAGAATGTTTTAGCTGCTTCCCACTATAGCTTTGCTGATAATAGAAGGTGTGCTCTCAAGTTTCTTTCAGGTACTCTGCAATAACTGCAGGATATTTTCTTTCCATCTCCTGTTGTCATATGGGCTGAAAGAACACATTGCTCCTTCCATGGAAAGGTTGTTATTGACAATGTAATCTCAGTTATGCCTGTAATCTCAGGCATAGATGGTACCTTTAAATGTGCTCCTGGTTTTCCTCAAGCATTCAGTTTTCTTTTAGAGGTCCTCTTAAGCTATGATAATACACCAGACTTGTCAGAGTTACAGAACTGTCTCATGGGTAGGATGAGAGTGTTCAAAGAGGTCACTTAGAAGGAAAGTTTAAATAGTTTGATTATGATACGTTCACTCT
>NW_008237890.1:1072569-1100728 GCF_000691975.1 Corvus brachyrhynchos
CTATTAGTTAATATTTTACTATTAGGAGCAGATAATTGTTCACACAGTATTCTCAGTGCACTCACACCCACACTCCAGAGGGTTTCAAGCAGCTGTGCACAGTCACACCCAGGAGCCCCAGTTTCAGGAGCTGTGTTCACATACACTGCCCTGTAATCTTTGTCCAGCTGTAGCAGCTGCTGCCCCCTTGGATGTGGTGTGGATTACACGACCCGTGGTAGGTGCCAGAGGTGTGCTGGAGACCACTGGCAGGGTCAGCAGCCCTTTGGTGCCCCAAACTTACTGGTTTCTGCAGATTTCAGCACATACTCTTCCTCTGTCCGGCATGAGGTGTTTTTGTAACTACTTCTCCATCCCCACCCTGAGGTGCCTAGTGAGCCCAAATACATACATACATAGACACGCACACACACACACACACACACACAAAGGAGCTCAGTAGACAATAGCTATTGCTCCAGAGATGGATCTCAAAAAAAGTGCATTGGAAACTAGAGATGTACTGAAAAGCCATAGGTAACAGAACAGTTGTTTAAGAGTAATTTCTACTGTAATATTCTAATTTTACTTCAAAAGAGGCAAGAAAAACTGTGGACTGACATTTTATTGCTAGTGGCAGTTGACAGGGTAGGCCTATAGTAAGAAAATAACCAGATGAAAAACCGAAGTTATTGTCATGACACTGGGGAAACTGTGCTGGTGTTTTTGTGAAGCAAAGGGATGCATCTGTTAGTCTGGTATTACTCAGTCCTTTGAGGGAGATGGGTATTATTTATTCATAGTTATCACAGAATCTATCCCAAAATGATTAGCTGTTGTCTAAGGTTTATTTAAAAATTGGTATATATGAGTCACTAGGGAAAAGCATAAGAAGCATAAAATACAACAAGCCAACAACATCCATGATTTTTGTCACATTTAACATTATAGAAAGGCATTAGAAATATAACGTGTTCTTTACTTTGTGTATTTTCACAGCTGAGTGAAGATAATAACTTTTTCATCATGCATTACCAAGGAGATTCAGTGCAGTTCCAATGCTATGAAGATACAAGTTACTATCTGTGTGTGAACGACGACTCACTTGATATTCGCAAGCTGGAAAACAAAGAACCCAATGAGGATAAAAAGTTTTACTTCAGGGTGTCATATTTACAAGAAAAGTAACTTGTCTATCTTTCAGTGGCCTAAGTGCCCATACAGCTCCTAAAGAAGAGGAGGAAGTTTGAAATCAACTAATTTCTGTTTGAGCTAAATTCTTGCATTTTCATGATTTCTAAGTCACCAACATCCTTCATTTCTGTACTTTCAGTAGCAAAAGACAAAGGCTAAATTTGAAAAACATATGAACTCATCAGTCTCTGTGTCTTACCTACACAATTATGTTTTTAAGGAAACAAAATATTCTGGTACGGGAAAATATACAGGGGATATTTCAAGGATGGCAACAATAAAGAACATATATGAATATGATCATAAAATGTGCAGTTAATTCTCCATGTGGTAACATTTTACTTTTTAAAAATGTCTCTTATAAGCTCATCTGAATTTGACAAGAAAACATTTAGAAGTTGTTAAACTCATATGTGCATATTCTGACTGACTGACTTAAGAAAGAGGTAGAAAAGGTGTCTTGGGTCTATCTGAGCATAAGGGAAGATGCTGAAAGTTAGAAGATCTCTCTGCATCTGTAGCTAGCTCCAAGTCAGTCCATACACTCCATTAGGCAATTTCAGCATCTGTCCAGCATGGCAGCTTTCTAAGAAAATACACAGAGCATCAGATGCAAAACATGCAGGCAGAGGGAGGGAGGCACATTGAACTGACGGGTCATAAAAGATGCCTGTGAACACAGCAGAAAATTGCTCTGACATACTGGCTTCCACTTCTGAGTCATACAGGGAAATGCAATCACATGTTCATTGCAAAGCAGCATGCAGAACAACATCAGAAAAACAATAATGTTCAAAATTACTGGATAAAATAAGCACTAGGTGCTTATGTGGGGTACACTGGAGGTGGCATAAGAGTACCTACCTTGAGCAGCAGGGTCTGTCAGTGTCAAATGGAAGATGTTGACACTTAAATGTCCATAGACCATACTCTGCAAAGCATAGCGCATTTGAAATACATGAGAAAACAACAAAAAAGTTATCAGGATCACTAGGTGTTAAAAATCTGGTTCTTCACTGCTGTACATGGAATTCCACTCTGGTTTAGTGGCAATTTTCTGTGATGCAAGTCATTTGAGACTGTATGAGTACAAATGATAGACGTGATGCACCTATGCCAAGAGTCACAGCAAAACAGCCTATGAGATAACACAACACTTACAAGAACTGTCCTGTGTAAATATAATAAACAATGCACACCTGAAATAGGAATCCTAATGTCAGTCAGTCAGTCACACCAATGAACATTGCAATAAGGCAATTTTCTGCTGTAGACTTAACTCCAAAAGTCTATGAGATCTTAAAAGATTTCATGGCTTGCTTGTATTCTTCAAATAGGGAAAATCATTATGTTTATTATAATGTGGATTGAAGAGAGCTTTTAACTATTTTATAAGTAATGCTTAAAACTTCTGGAACTGCCAAGAATTCATGAAAGTTAGTGCGAAGAAAAAAACCCCAAAACTCTAGATACTAATTTCAGCATTTGTTACACTAGAATCAAGTTATTTTAGCACTACCTAAGATGTTGCACAAGATACAGATTCAGTCACATAGTAGGTACATTAATTTCACTATGTGATACACAGTATTTTATAGTCATGCATTTATTATTGGTAGTGTAATCATCTCACTAAATTACAGAATGTGCTAGATGGCAAGTTGATGAAAAGATGACAAGACACCATAAAGCTTGTACAAAGCACGTTAATGAAATCAGCATTGCTGATATCACCACAAAAGTATCATTTACCTCAGTTAAATTTGAATCTGTTTTTTAGTTAAAATTTAAATTATGGCTATATGGAGAATTTTGTACTTTTACCATCTACCATCTTAACTTTTTTAACAATTCAAGGGAAAAAAGCCCTTATGGAAAACAGCAGTGGCAATTTTATAAAATTTCAGATTTGATATCTAAGATAGTAACATAATTTTACTTATTTTCTCATAAAACTAAATAAAATCAGACATCTTTTTAACTCTAAATGTACACAGTAAAGCAAGTTACAAAATTCTCTATTCTAATCTTTTCTGGAGTCCTATTTTGATCATAAAATCCCTTCAAACTGACATTTTCCAATTCCACTAATATTCCACTAATGTAAGTGTCTAGTGAGTGGCAGATAAACTTTTATTATGTGAGGTGGAAATCATACAGAAGTTTTATTTTAAAATAGAAAAGGAAAGCCCATTAGTCTTTCAGAAAAATATAGTTTCTAACACTTTACAGTTAAAAAAATCCAATCTAACATTTGAATATGAAATTTAATTACTCTTTTGCTGTCAAAACAATGATATTCTTTAGCTTTTATTTAGCAGATGTGATTAATAAATAATAATATAAATATTTTTCTCTTGTATTTCTGCCCTTCTAAAGCTGTGCCTTAAAGAAAGTACTGCATTTTGTTTGCTGTAGACCAATGTAATGCAAGTATTCTTCATATATAACTTCTAGTATTTTGACCATATTTGTGACTTTCTACAATAAAACCTGTGAGAAGAACAACAACAGCTGTAAAGTAGGTGATCCTTCTCTGTGTTACACAGTACCTTCATTATAGGGAGCCAACAGAACTAGAAACTGGAGTTGGAAATTGTCAGTCTACTGTATGTCTCTACAGTCTACACAAAATATTACAATCTTGGGTTGGTGCGATTGCAATACTGCTAAAACTTCTAAGTAGTCCAAATTATGCTGCTTCAGTTAAGGATCTTCAGTAACACAACACTTCAGTAGATGGACTCATTTATGCCTCTTCCCTGGTGTTAAGTTCTCACTTCGCAGTCACTCACAATCTGGTGTCAAGGTTCTTTTTTCTTAAGTAGGATGATGTGGTCAGGGTGCCATTACAGTAAATACAACACACGTATATCTTGTAATTCCCAGCTGATTTAAACAGAAGAGTATTCTGCCTTGAGTGTTACTACTTTTATGTACACACGGCATGAATTTTGAAGATGTGTATAAAAAGACATTATTTTAAGCATAATTTTGGTTTTGATTCTGCTTGTTCGTAACTTGTCTAACCAATAGTTTGTGTGCTTTAAATGCGACTCCTCATATTCCCTGTTTATACAAAGAGACTGCAGAGAAGACGATTCTCTACTAGCCCCTCCGTTCATTGCTTCTGGCAAATTACATGGGCTAACTGGTGCCCAGAAAGAAGAAACAGCAGCTGCTGCTGTACAGCTCCTTGAAGTCGTCCGTCTCTAGCGCCATCTCGTGGTCTGTTGTAAACTGCTATCCACACTTCATTACATCAGCAAGCTATAACAAGTTCTCATTAGCTGAAAGAAAAATCCGTATTTCTTTTTCCAAACCTTGCTATTAATTTCCAGATGACATAGAGCCTAGCTTTCCTGTGTCTGGAATGACTAAAGGGTGCAGACAAGCAAGTCAAGGAAAGAAAATTTTCCCCTCTATTTGGCATTTTCAAGGCTATGCCTGCATGTGATGGTGTGTGCCCCAACTTCCCCATTTCTGCTTGAGCAACGGCCACCAGTGATGTTTGTGGTGCATCTGACTGATAGATACAACAGTTCAGGGCCACTAACCTTGGTGTCCACAGAGTTGTTCTCACATGTTTTCACTCTGCTCTTCTCTGGCTGATACTGAAACTGTGCCACAATTTTTTGGTTTTATTTCTTCTTACATCTGTTATCACAGAGGCGTTACCCTTTCTAAGCGGCCCCGCCTTGGCCAGATGCATGTCAGTCTTTGGAGCCACCAGAGATTGGCTCTGCTGGGCATGGAAGAAGCTTCAAGCAGCTTCTTACAGAAGCCAGCCCTGTACTCCACACGTACACACACACACACACACACATCCTTCCCCCACTACCAAAACCAGGCCATGCAAATCCAGTACAGTTGTTGAAACTGGAGTTTACAGTGTAACCTGGATACAGCACAAACCTCAGTTCTTGCATTAGATGAAAAGAGCTCTAAGATTGGTTACGGATGGTCAGATGGATTTCCAGGTCAGTCACGAATTGGCCAAAAAAGTGATGATGCTCATCACAAGCAATGAGTAATATGTTAGTGTTCCACCTGCTTGAACAGCAGAGCTGACTACATGATTTCTGGAGGTCTCTTCCAACCTCAGTTACTCTATGATAACTGCTGGTGATTCTATTCTGTAAGAGGAATTTATGCCAGGAAAACTTGAAGCTTCTGGGAGAAGCTTCAAGGACACAGAAATGGGAAATAAATACTTTGGGTGAGAATAAAACATTTGTTCATTTAAATTTTTCCTTTCAGGACACTGAGATAAATCCTCAAATATCAACCTCGAACAATCTCTTTGTTGGTAGATTATGTTACTGTAAGAGTTCTACAATGTCTTCATTCCATGTCCAGTGTTTTCAGTACTATCTACTTTTTTTAGAGGTAACGGAAACATTCATTCTGACAACAGTGGTTTAACTGTCTGTATTCAAACTATAAATTTAGCTCCATAACTCTCATTGTATTCATACATATACACCTTTCCAAGGTATAATAGGATATGTATCATGCTCCAAACATACTGATTGAGTGAAAATCCATACTTACTCCTCATGCTAGAATTGTAAATAAACAAGATGGTTGAAGATGTGGTATTGTAAAAAGTGACATACCCTGCAATAGCACTCAAGTTCCCTAATAAATTCTGAATCAGTTTCATAAAATAAAGATAGAGACAAAGTTCATTGTGTACATTTTAAATAAACTACAGACAGAAAAATTACTTAACCAATACCAGGCAAATCTATAATTCTAACTTATGATTTCCAGATTCCTACATGCATTCCTCTGGTCTCTTTCTAATGCATAATTGAAGCTCCATGGTATGTCTGAAATTCATGTGCATTCTCACAGGTAAACAACAAGGTTCTAACAGATTCTCCATATCTATCAGAGAATAAGCACTTTAGAAGATGAATTCCAAAGCAAAGCGTTTTGCAAATGTGTGTCAATCAGGATTGATTTTGACCTTTTAGCTGATTTTTTCAGAGCTGAAATAAAGTAATTTTGTACTGTTTTTATTCTAATGAAACATAACAAGTCCATCACTCAGTGACAGGAAGAGTTTACACAGGGGGCATACAGAGAAAGAGGGTTACAGGCTTCTCATGGCAATTAGAGCCTGCTGATGTGTTCAAGGACATGACACAATTTTCCTTAAAGAAACATAAAAAAGAATTGGTTTGTTATAAAACAGCTAGTTGATTACTGTACTTTGTCTTATTACACATAGTTAATCATGGTTTTGCTTTAATTTTAGCATTTAAGTTATATATAATTGTCTTAAGTCTGTTATAGAAATTTCTAATAGGTGGCAAAGATCCGAAAAATTATTTGAACTTTACACAGCTTTCCTCTTGATTAGTCAAAACACATATAAGGCTCTGATAGCTTTGAAATGACAATTTAGAAATACAGATACACCATATCCTTACTATAAACCTTCTGCAAATCTAAGTGACAGTATATTTAGCTTTGCATCAAAGGGTGTACCTCTTGGCTTTCAGTCCTGTAGTCTTCATGGCAGGGATATGGTATTTTTATGGGCAAATAAATGTTATAACTATGTTCTGTTTTGTCTTTTAGTCCTGTTCAATTTCTGAAAGCACTATTTTAATTCATGATGATGAACTCTTTTTATTTACAGCCTAAAATAAATCTCTATATATTTGTCAGAATTTTTCAGCTTCCATTTGGCAATACCCTAAACCTAGTAATATGACTTGAAATTAACTTTCAAATTTAATTTCATAGGGCCAGGAATTTACCATGGATTGCTGAGTTATGAACCACCTGTGTAAATAGAGAACAACCATGAAAATGAAAGGAATCAGCTGAGCAACAAATTCTGGTTGTGAAATTAGAGACAAAATAGACATTCAGTTTCTAGTCGTATAGCCCAGAAGAACTTTCATTCCTTATGCTTCCCCTTAAATCTGAAAATGTACTAAAATCCACAAAAAGTATAATGCTCCACAGGGGAGAGCTTGTCAGACAAAGAAACAACTATAACCCTTATCCTTTCTTGCCTGAAATCCTAGTCTCTCTATCGTTTGTTGTACTTTCTTACCACATCTGACCTTAAACAGACATCTAAAAAAACTGTTGGAGTAACATTTCAGCGAGGTCCAAGTTCCAACTATGGACCCTTAATCACACAATAAATGCAAATGAAGATGTTTACTCTTTCAACAGCTCTAATAATTATATATTTATTAAAAATAAGGTTGAAGTAGGCTGCTGAAAAGTGATTCTACCACCTCTACACAGACTAGCTAATTTGTGGGCAATTTTGTGGTATTGTCACCAACAAACAGAAGAACCACTATTTAATGCTGGTAGGAGAACAGACATACTAGTATAATTGCACTATTATATCCAATTATACACCTTAACAGAGCAGAATATGTTTTTGGCCAAGAGGTCATTGGCTGTACAGTGAAGTGTTAATTTATAAATGGTTAATATTTTATAACATAAATCTATGTGTTATATGTTTATAACATAAATATATGTGTTACTTAACTGTCAAAGAGAGCAGAAGGCATTCTGATGAAAGTATTTTTTGGGGGGGTAAAGACAGAGAGATTGCAGTATCAGTTATAACCTGAGATATAATAATGGCACTTGTAATGCTTTTTAGCCAGTCCCCTCCTCCCTGGGGGATACAGCACCATCCTTTTCTGTGATTAGGAAGACCTTATTGCTTGCATTTACTGTTTCTCTCTGTGTTCAGCACAAAGAAAATAAAGATATTAACAAGTGATTTCTAACTGTGGATTTCAGCTACATTTAAAATAGTTCAGTACAGCTGTACTGCTTAAGGCAGTGGTACTGCCACTACCAGTTTCCTTGGGTTTGAATGTTATGCTTCCCCTTGTATAAGAACACAACTGTTTTTAATTCTGCTCTTAACTTTGGTCCTAAATAGGGCAAATCACCAATCACACTTTTACCAACATGATGCACACTGGTAATGCCTGAGACAATTAAAAAACAAGGGCATAATTTTCTTGGCCAGATCAACCAGGGTGATTGAAGGGCTGAGAAGCTGGCATTTGGAAAACAGTGACTCCGAGGTTTTTCGTTTGGAACCTGCTAGCGTTGGCAGAGGCAGACTCTAGAAGGCTTTAGGGCTACTGTGAATTATGGTTTCTCAGATCTCCTAGTAACTGTTCTGTTTCTTGAACCCTTGCCACTTCAGCTACACAATGAAGACTGTAGTTGAGTGGTCTTCTGTTTGAATGGGTTTTTAACAGAAGAAAATGACCAAAACGTGAAAATACAGCACTAAAGCCTTGTAGAAGCAGGTCAGATGCAGTCATAAAATCTGAAAGAATTTTACCTTACCTTTTGAAAACAATTTGCTTTGAAAGTAGGTCCTTACCTGGAATGTGATTTCATAGGTTGAAAATTTAATGTCAGAAATAAAGTGCCTCTTTCTCAGGGCATGCTATGAAAATGTTTTATATTGGCCACTAACTGATTAGTTCAGCAAACAGATGAGTCAGATATAGCTTGGTGCTGTCTCATAACCAAAAGTCTAAGAAAAGGTCAGCTATTTGACTTCATTTTTAGCAGAAGCACGGAAAGATGATGAAAAAATTGAAACTCGAGATGGAAAGATATGTTCCTTTTTACTGTAGATGCTGGAAGGAGGAACTGCTTTACATTCTCATCTAGCAGTCTACTTCATACAGTGTAGCTGCTCATATAGTAGTTGTGAATCCTATAGCATTCTGATGTATTTCTAGCAGTAAAAATATACTAATGAAATATGGTGTATGTCAGAACAGTCTTTTTAGTTTATCAGTTTCACTCTTTAATGTTCTTAAATTGCCATTTTAAAAAACTCTGTTATTAGATTTTAAAGGTAGACTTCATCACCTCCCCCAGACCTTTGCAAAGAGATTCAGGAAGAACACGTTTTGGACTGCTTGCTTCCTCTCGGTTCTCTTGGAAATCAATACAGAAGGTCTATTTGTTGATCTTTCCTCCCTCAACATACAAAATAGCCCAGCATTGGCAAGAAACTGTATTCTTGTAGCCAAAGCTACTCTCCCCAGCCCTCCCCTCAAACCACCCCCACCCCTCCCTCCCCCCCCCAAAAAAAAAGGAATAGAAACAGAAAAACAAGAATCAAGGAAGTCAAGGAATAAAATTACCACGGAAAAGGAGAAATCATTTTACATCTGTTTTGAGTTATGAGGAAATGTGTCATGCAGTATACACTATAACAGGTCTGAAAGCCTTTTTTTCAAATAGCAGCACGAATTGTGGTGGTCATGTAAAAAATAGGAAACAAACTGCATTTAAGAACAGCACCTGCTCACTTACCAGCCAACCATCCCCAAATAACAAGTCAGTAAAAGGCTGAAAAAGGACGTATTCTCCTGAAATACATTATTTTCAACTGCTTTAATTCTCAATGAAAAGGACTTATTAATACTAGCATAACTATACAAAGAACTGTCTAATCCAGTCTTTCCTTCTCTCTGAAATAAAAAATAACTGTATTTTGAATGCAACAAGCAGAAAATACTTTCTTGTAAGATAAGGGAGTTCTTACAAAGTAGTCCAAGAATCAAGTGTAACAGCAAAAAACTATGATTACAACAATTTACAGAATTCGGAGTGGTTTTGAGCCAAAGCTGAGAAAGACAAATTTTACCAGGGCTTTTATTGGTCCAACATACAAATTTGCACAGACATATATGGCAAAATTCACAGGAGAAAATTGTTGAGAAAAATTGTGTAGGGCTTTGCAATGCTATGTTAGCCAGAGACATCCTTTGTATACTATAGCATTAAGAAATGATAGCCTGAGCTACTGTAGCTACAGCATTCATAGTTTCCAAGTTTGTATGTGCATTTGTTTCAGACTTGTAAGAGACTTATGGGCTTTCAGACACTACACTAAAAGAAATAAACAAATTTAAAAGAGTGATTAAAACATCATGAAATATCTCAAATTTTATACGAAATAGACAGTGAAGTAACAAGTACCACAACCTACATTTCATATTGTATTCGTAAGACAATGATATTACATTTTATGAACATGATTGCAATATATTTTTGCTCATTGTGGAACTACATTGATTATTTGATACTATAACATAGCTAAATTCAGGGGTTTTTGCATAGGTACCTAGACTACTTATAAATGTTATCCAAAATTTGATTTGCTTATCATTTATTAAAATGTGATTAAAAAACTCCCGATGTTCTAGGAGTTGCCTGAGATAAAAAAGTTAAGAACAGGCTTACTTAATAAACTATACTTACAGTTATGTCAGATGAACTTCAGCAAAAGATTCTGTATTATGTGACAGATTTGAATGGTGATCAGAAGAGAAGCCTCAGAGTACCATACCATACAGGGAGGAAAAAAAATTTGAACGCCATCTCTGGTATTGCGGAGAGTTCTCCTTACTTTTTAAATTAATAATTGTTCAGCTGCATCTTTTTCTGACTTTGCGATTATATCTCACATTACAACAACTTAAGCCTTTCTTTTTCAAGGAGCAAAGTCAAGTGTTTTTACTGATGATCAGTCCCTGATCAAATTCTGATGAGTAAAAATGATAGAAAAAAAGATACTATGTGCTAGATTATTTGCACTAAAGATAAAACTTAATTTTCCTTTCAACTAACATTTTCTCCAAGCTTAGAAAGGACTGGTGATTTCTCCTTACTCCTTCAGCTATAATGTAAAATTTTCTGGATTGCAGACCTTGGCCTGCTGTAAGCATTAGAAGTCATCATTTCCATTGGTTTTTAGTTTACTCTGGTAAGCAAACAAATCATAGAAAAATCATCCATAAATGAACTGTACGAATATTTTCAAAGAATCTAAAGAAATCATAAATGAGAATTTGGAAACTTTTAAAATTCAGTTAAAATAACACCAAAAAAATCAAAACAATTAGGATTAAACTGTATTTAAAACTTGGTGTCCACGGCTTAATTAAATGAGTATTTAGAAAGTGCAGGTCCATATCCTGATCTTCAGAAGCACTTAACATTTCAGGGAAAATTAGTTCTCTACAATGACAAAAAGTAAAGGATTTAGCATTTGATAGTACAAGCAGGTTTTGGACAAAAGCACAACACCCAACATCTTGCAATCAAGAAGACAGAAACTCCCCAAAGATTAGTTAATTTTAATTTTTCATGTCTCACAAGAGTCCACTGGATGGCTCCCTTACTACTGTCAGGTTTTGTACTTTGCGCGCTCAGTCTATTCCCATGTTGCAACTGCATCAGGTGAGTTCCACTGCCTCAGGAAGCTGCTCACAGTAAGTGAAAAAGCTTTTCCACTTACGGCCTGTGGGTTTGCAAGTGCAAGGTGTCCTCCAAAAACATCGAACAACAATTAGCAGATTGGCTGCTAATCTGCAAGTGTAAAAGATGGTTGAAATACTAGATACAACAGCTAAAAAAAAAACCCAACCAAAAAAACCCCAAACCCAGCCTAGAAAAAAAATTATAAATAAATAAACAAACAAATAAAAGCCAAAAACAAAACCACAATTGGATTGGATTCTTCCGTCCTCTTATAACGCACCACAGAAAGAGCCAGGCATAGTCATCCGAACACTGGGTAATCCAACACCCTCAGAAACCTTGTAAAAGCAACAGGACAAAGAAGACTAAGGAACAGAGAAGTGTTGAAAATGCTCATCTTGGGGGAGTCAAGGATAAAAAAAAGGAGAGGTGTCCGTCAGGGCACACTCTGATCCTTGCAGCAGTTTGAGTTTAAAGTTGAGGATTTACATTACTTTTATCAGGAAGTTGATCCTAAAACAAACAGTGCTTTCTTTAATTAGATCTAGATATATGCAAGATGTGACATGTCAGAGAGCTGATTACACTGAATTTTTCTGGTGTAATAGTTTTAGAGCAGATGGCAAAATTTGCGATTATATGATCTCCACAAGTTAACACATGGCAGGGCCTTCAGTTATTATGAATAAAGCATAATTCAAATCTACATCTTGTGTTGAAAAGCTAAAGCCCTATTTATTTCCCTCTTTTGCCATTTGTTTACATTTTCAGCAATATTCCTAGAGAGATTTTATTGCAAAACCTATTATGTGAAAAAACCACCAACACGAATTATAAAATTCCTGAATGTCTCCAATAAAATTCTAAAAATGTTTTAGATTTCTAGTCTATATCCCATAGAGCAGTATGAAATTACTTAATTCTTCCTTTTTTATTCTCTGCTAATCCCCTTGAATACAGATAGCTAAAAACCATTTTAAAATAAAGGCATCATGAAATCAATGGAGATAATGGACCAATTCTGTCACCAGTCACAGATTCATTCTCTTGGGAAATCATCTCAATCCCTTACTCTATAAAATTCCACTGATGCCCAAAAATGTTTTTACTCAATATTGTAATGTCATATAGCATTCAGCCATTACTCTAGTTTTCAGTCTTAACTGTTTTCTTACATTATAGTTTTTATCTGACATGTAGAATGACTCTGCATATGTTGAATGTAACAGCTATGTAAGTGTGTGCACTGTGGAGACAAAAATATCTTTTTTTTTTTTTCAGAAATTAAGGATGACTGTCATGGTGTACAGACGGCTGACAGTTTTATACCATGCTGAACATAGAGATGTTCGGAATGCCATCACAGCAAACCAAAATCACAATCACTTATACCAAGTCAATTAAGCAGTTGGAAGAAATTACTTACATTACCTTTAGGAAGTGATACCTTACTGTATGTATAAAATACCTTAGACAGATATGTTAGTTAAAGAAAACGCTATTCTATTTATCGCAAACTGACCAAGTAGTTATCCAGAACTAGCTATTTTGAGCTGCTTGTATTAGTTGCAAAACAGAATTTAAGACTTCCCTTATCGTTACTGTCCTTCTAGATCAAGACAGACACAGACTGTCCATACTGATTTTAAACAGACCACTACTCATCATGTTGCCAGTTTTGGATGTACTTCTTGGGTACACTTCTAGCACGTGATGTGCAATTAGCTTAATGCTTCACTCATAGGTCTACACCTGACACCAAAAGTACTAGGTATTGCATTGCTGTGAGGTTACTCCCACTTACCCTACCTGTCATTGTAAAGGTCTAGCTGTTTAACCAGAGAGTTTTGTGCTGTTCAATGATTCCAGTAAGCTGTTGGCACAAGAAAGCCCTGTTTCTCACAGGCCCCCAGGAAAGCCTGGGACAAGAATGTTCTTTATTTTCTGTGTAGTGAGGAGCAAATGCGAACCATTTAGAAATGTCTTGCTCTTTGCTGTTTTGGGTAGCACATAGTTCATGAATCACTTCTCTGATGGATAGTCAGGAATAAATTTCTAAAAAGATAAATTCTTTAGTTGCCAATAAAATGTACATGATGAAATTATAATATAACTTTCAAGGGGTAAAATTGTAATCTCTTTTATGACTTTATAATACATAAATGTTTAGATAAGCAGTATTTGTAGCTAAAGCCATGAAAGACCCAGCCCTGAACCTGGCAAGAGACACAAAGAATAATAAATACTTCTGCAGGCATGTCAGCCAGAAGGGGAAGGTCAAAGAAAGTGTAACCCCCCACCTCCAATGAACAAAACTGGAAAACTGGTAAAAACAGATGAGTAGAAGGCTCAACAAATTGAAATGCTCAACTAATTTTTTGCCTCAGTCCTCCCTGGCAATCTCTCTTCACACACACTGAGTGGATGGACCACAAGGGAGGGAATGGGGAAGAAAACCCTCTCCTACTGTAACAGAGTATCCAGTGCTTGTGACCACCTGAGGAACCGGAATGTACATAGGTCTATGGGACCAGATGAGATGCGTCCCAGAGTCCTGAAGAAACTGGCTGATGTGGCAGCCAAACTACTCTTCATGATACTTGAACCATCATAGCAGTCAGGTGAAGTCCCAGGTGACTGGAAAAAAGGAAACATTACACCCATTTTTTATAGGGGTAGAAAGGAGTACCCTGGGAAGTACCAGCCTGCCAGCCTCACCTCTGTGCCTCGGAAGATCATGGAATAGATCCTCCTAGAAGCTGTGCTAAGGCACATGGAGGACAGGGAGGTGATTTGAGAAAATCGGCACTGCTTCAACAAGGACAAGCCTTGACAGAACAATGTACTGGTCTCTTATGATGGAGTGCCTCCATCAGTGGAAAGGGAAGAGCTATGGATGAAATGCTGCTGAACTTCTGTACAGCCTTTGACATGGTCCCCCTACAACATCTTCTTTCTGAAGTGGAAAGATACGGTTTGATGGATGGTCTGTTCATTCCATAAGGAACTACCTGGGTGATCTCATCCAGACAATAGTGGTCAATATCCAAACTGACATCAGTGACAAGTGATGTCCCTCAGGGGTCCTTACTGGGATCAGTACTGTTTCACATCTTTATCTCTGACATAGACAAAGAGATTGAGGGCAGCCTCAGCAAATTTATTGACAACACCAAACTGAGTGATACAGTTGACAAACCTGAGACAGGGTGCCATACAGAAGGACTTTGACAGGACAGACTTGAGAAATGGGCCTATGAGAACATCATGATACTCAACAAGTTCAAATGCAAGGTCATGCATCTGGGTTGGGGCAGCCCAGTATCAGCACAGGTTGGGTTGGATGAAGGGATCAGAGCAGCCCTGCCCAGAAGGACTTGGGGGTGCTGGTAGATGAGAGGCTGGACATGACCCTGCAATGTGCACTTGCAACCCAGAAAGCCAAACGTGTCCTGGGCTGCATCCAAAGCAGCGTGGGCAGCAGGGCCAGGGAGGGGATTCTGCCCCTCTGCTCTGCTCTGCTGTGGTGAAACCCCACCTGCAGTGCTGCATCCAGCTCTGGGGTACCAGCACAGGAAGGACATGGAACTGTTGGAGCGAGTCCCAGAAGAGGCCATCAAGATAATCAGAGGGCTGGAACAATTCTCTCATGAAGATGGGCTGAGAGAGATAGCGTTGTTCAGCCTGGGGAAGAGAAGGCTCCAGGGAGACTTTAACTGGTCTTAAGGGGCCTTAAATACTTAAAAGGGGCCTATAAGAAAGATGGGTACAAACTTTATAGCACAGACTGTAGCAATAGAACAAGAGATAATGGCTTAAAGGAGAGTAGATTCAGACTGGAAATAAAGAAGAAATTTTTCATGGTGAGGATGGTGAGACACTGGAACAGGTTGCCAAGAGAAGATGTAGATGCCCCATCCTTGGAAGTGTTAAAGACCAGGCTGAATGGGGCCCTGAGTAACCTGGTCTAGTAGAAGGTGTCCCTGCCCATTACAAGGGGAGGAGCTGGATTAAAATGACCTTTAAAGGTTCCTTCCAACTAAACCATTCCATGATTTTATGAATCTCCAAAAACATTTAAGAATAGGTATAGTGTAATTTCAACTGACCTTATATTACTTAAATACTTGCAACATCTAATAATTTTCAGTATACATCATCTTAATTTTGATTGTTGTTTATTTTCTCATACTTAAGCAATATACTGTAGTGACAATTTGATTATGAATGACATTCTAGTTCCTTTGCTTGTATTTTCTAGACCTTATGATGTTGAGAAGAAAAAGAATTCTGACCTTGGTACACACAGTTTCAGCTTTGAAATACTTTTCTCTCTGACATTTAGTTAATACTCAGATCACTATATAAGAAAAGATACACCCTTATAAATTAATACATTTTCAGCAGATCAAGCTTGATATATTTTATTATGCAAGTAAAACCCAGTAAAATTTGGCATGCATGTGTTCCTTAATTGATGACTAATTGCTTCAGCTTTCATAAGTAAATATTTTTGTAATTAAGATATAATTACTGGAAACAGTTTTCCTATTTGCTCCTTTCATTTTTTTAAGCAAATATTGAAAACCTTGTTTGAGAAGTACCAACTTTATTCTTGGTTTTTAATGCGGTCAAGCAAGTAGAGGTTTTTTCATGAATTTTCAGAGGTCAACATATGTACTAACACAGTTGCAAACCCAGAACCTTTACTCCTAGGTTAACAGGCACAAAAGAAGCAATTGTCTTTAATTAGACAGTAAAATTAGGTTAGCATTTCAGTTTGGAAGGGTAGCAAAGGATGATGTTCTACAGTAAAGGCTGGATCTGCTATGGCTGCTGAAAGGCTCCTTCAGGCTGGAAGATGGCTCTGCTGGGCTATGGTTTCAGGGAGGATTAGCTGGCATTGTTGAGCTAGCGAAAGACCTAGAAACAGACTGCTGTAACCCATACTAATACTTACAAATCATGGAGACATGTCATTGCACCTAGGTTTAGACCTGAAACTAATGTCCTGACATGCTATTTCTAGTCTTTGCACTACCAGGTTTTGATGTACTAGGATTATAGTTATATTAACCTGGGAATAAGCTTTAGGAATGATGAGCTAGTCTTAGTGGTATTTACTGGGAGCTGTTCTAAGAGTTAAGGTTAATACTGCTGGTTTTGCTGACCTACAGACACTGTTGACCTACAATCATACCTGGATCCACAAGAAATTGCTGTGTTTGGTAAAACATGATGCCATTATATCGAGTTTGGAGAAGACCTGGAACTTGAAATGACTTCAGCTGATGAGGTAAGTTTACAGAATCATTTAGGTTGAAAAAGACCTCTAAAATTATCAAGTCAACTGTTAACCTAGCACTGCCATATTCACCACTAAACTACGTCCCTAATTGTCACATTTCCTAATATCCAATCTAAACTCCCCCTTTGTATGCTGAGGCTAATTTCTTTTATCCTGTCACTTATTACCTGGGTGAAGAAAGTGACCCCCACCTGGCTACAACCTCCTTTCAAGTAGTTGTAGAAAATTGTAACATCCCCCCTCAGCTTCCTATTCCTCAGGCTAAACAACCCCAACTCCCTCAGCCACTCCTCACAGGACTTATGCTCCAGACACCTCACCTTCTTTGTTGCCCTTCTCTGAACACACTTCAGCACCTCAATGTCCTTGCTGTAGTGAGGGGCAAAAACTGAACAGAGGATTTGCGATGTGGCCTCACCAGTGCTGAGTACAGAGGGATGATAACTTCCCTGGTTCTGTTGGCCACAAGCCAGGATGCCACTGGCCTTCTTGGCCACCTGGGCACAGTGCTGGCTTCATGTGGTGAGAACTGTCCTCAGTTTCAGTCCTATAGTGATGACTTGGTAAAGAAATTGTGGTATCTTAGGTAGTAAGGCTCCAAACTATCTGGAGGTTCTTAAAGGAAAAGTGGCTTGTACTCCTGATTAAGACAAATTTTGAGGACTGGATACAACTCTAGGACAAGACTGTGTTTACACCAGTCTGTCTTTTACACAGAAACATCCACATGAATAAAAGACAATGGTACTGTGGAAAGCTCTGAATGGCCCCATGTATGTCATCCTTTCAGATAATTTCAAAAATAACAGAGGCTCAGACTTACAGAGACCACCATTTTGAGACAGAGAAAGCATGGACAATACCACATAGAGTAGATACGCCCCTTTCTTTCTACATAACAAAATGTGAGCAATATTGACCAGTTTTACTCTCAATTTTCTAACTTCTATGCTTACATGATGAGTTGTATGTTCATTCCTAATACCTTAAAATGCCCAGATGAGCAACTAAGCATTAATAGCCCTACTTGCCATTTAAATTTCTCAAGTAGTTATTAAATAATTTAACATTTGTCTTGCTAGAGAAGACTAGTTTTATTATACACATAAAATATTTCTTTATATGAAAACTATAAACTACATAACTATGAATGCTATACTCAACACAACAGTTTTGCTCTTAAGTTAAGCGTCTTTTTAGAAAGATGAATGTAGAGAATGCAATATTATTAGATCTGGCCAAAACATCACACAATTAAAAAACAAAAACTTGAAAAAAAATGTAATGTCTCAGCCATTTCAATAATGTCAAATTTGAAACACAATTATAAAACCATAATTCTTCATAAAATCACTGCCTTTCCATTAAAAAATGAAAGACTCCTATATGCTGCAATGTATCATATTGACGCCTAAATTGACGTGAACAATCCAAATCAAGAAAAAGGTCCTAAATCATACACAGAGCAGAGATTGTCATCTTATGAAATGTTAATTTTCACTGCAAATATTACTGGCATCTGAAATAATTAAGGTTGACAACTTTACTATCAGGAATTAACAAGCTTTTAACAGATGGAAGTGTATACTGAGTTAAATCCTTAAAGCAAGCTTGCTAGAAACAACAGAGATTTGTGAAGAAACAATGTGAACTTCTGAATCAGCTCTGGAAGGGACTTACTAGAATGATGTAGCCTTCTTACTTTTCCCTTTTTCACAGTAAAAATAGTATGCAATTATATAAATACAGATTGTAGAAAGTAAATTTAAGGCTTATTTTACTTCTCTGAGCTTTAAATACTCCACTCCATGAACAGGTACAATGTACTAAAGAAATTGGCGGCATATGCTTCAGGTTGTATGGTCCTCAGGACAGGGACAATTCTCACTGTAAAGAAAAAGAACTTTTATTAGTTATAATCAGGCCAAAACACTCACTGCTCTGTTGCCTTTAACTCTTACCCTGCTTAGTGTAAGCTTCTCATTCCAGCTGTCACAGAGCCAACACTTGTGCTAGCAACTTTTGCCTCAACCCGTCTGGTGGAAGAAACATTGGTACAGATACCATTTTTAACGAGACAAAGTTGTTAGCAGTTCTGTTCCCATTATAATCAAATAGAAATATTTATGTTATGAACTCTTACTGTCACAACTTTGCTGTCTTTCATAGCTCACCCGACAGGATGGAAAGCACAGTCAACTCTACATATAGGATACCATTCTTATGCACACTTACTGCATTATCTGTAATAATTATACTTCATTTGTTTTTGTTCTTTCATTAAGTTTAAATTAGGTTAATGAAGTCAGCCATCCTGGTTTTCTCTCTTCTTTCCATGCTGGAATAATCACATTGACTTCATGGGAGTTAAGTGACACATTTCTGCTAAGTTCAGTAGAAGGACAGTTTCAATTTCCCTATTTTCTTCCCCTTTCCTGGAAGACACACCAGCACATCTGACAATAACGAAACATCAGCACAGGTTATTACATTGCCTGCAAGTCATTACAAGGCTGTCTAGAAAAATAAGTCCTTAAAAAAATTTCCTGTTTTTTCCTTCTTGGCTTACTGCTCCCCTTGCATAGCTCCTTCTTAAAACTGTGGCTCATATTTCCCTCTTCCAGTGGCTTTTTTCTATTTTCTTTGTTTTCTATTTTCTATGTTCTTCCGTTCTTCCATCCCCTCCTCACATGTCCTGTACATTTGTCTCTTTGTCAAGTTAATTGCTCACTTTTTCTGCTGTCCCCATTACTTTATCCACATTAAGGTCATTACAGAGGTCTCCTACTGGCAACAATAAAATATGCAAAACAATCTACAGTGTTTTTAAGAATTCAGGCAGCGTTTCAAATACCAGTACAAACATAATCTCAAGTGACCAATTATCTTTATTTTCATGCTAAAGCAACCTAGCCACGGAAAACTATGAAAATTCCTACATATGCGAAGATCCTGTTCTAATAGTTTCCATTTTTCTTCCCATGATTTTAAACCTTTGAGTATTTTATCTCAAAAAACTAAAAAATTGCAACACGGTTTTCTTTTGAACACTCCATCATAAAAGAACTCAACTTTAAAACAAAATCATGCTTATCGTTGTGTCATTCTCAATTTATTTTTGTTTTATTTCTCACTTTTGTTCTATAGTTTTCTTCTAAGAAAACTAGTTTTGTCTTATCTCATAAAATACCATGCCAGATTTTTCTTTTCTATACAACTTTGCGCATTTTTGCCACTTATTTCTTGAGTTTGTCTCCAATTAGAGGCAAAATTTGCACTTTACTCACTTCTCCCATGTTTTACTTTCTTATTCTCGACTCCTTTCCTTGCTGTATCAATTCTAATAATTCTTGGGCTACTGTCAACCTTGTCCCTCATACATTCTTGTGCTACTCATTCAGTTTGCCCTTTAGCATTACCTAATTCTCTCATCAGCACCACCATTACCCAAAGACGACATTATTGCTTTCTAAATAATCAGCTTTTTTTCCTCCTGTAGCCCTCTGGGTTATATTCTGAAAAGTGTAAAATGGGATGAGATATGTTGATGTTGACACCATGTATTGAGGAGGAAAGCCAGCAAGTATGTTGTGGAATGGAGGAACTGAAACATGTGTGAGCATCAGTTTCCTCCTTTCCACCACACATAACATTGGGGCAGGGATGGATAAAGAGGATATATATCAAAATAAAGAGCATATGAGAGGTGGTGAGGATTTTAGTCCTATTGTGGGCCAGACTCAGGTCAGACTCAGTCCCAGCTGGTGAAACAGTCACTTTTCAATCAAGCAATGGAAGTGGAAGGTCTACCCATCTTTTACACATGTCCTTTTTAATACTTCAGATTTGTTGAACTGCAACCATCTTTGGTTCCTACCAAAAGAATCTTGAAGGAATTTTTTGGAAATTATGGTACTGACTCATAACTCTAATGGAGGGGATATGTAAGCTATAGTCAATCCCTTTTTACCGTGGAAGAAAAGAGAATGGTATTAGAAAAGGTGAAATGAGCAATTAGGCAGAGGTCTGAAAGAGACTTCTGCCCTGCCTTTGCCCTAAATCTTTGCACTATTTATCAGCAGAAAGGGTTAATTAGAAGATGTAAATGTTGTGATATTGGAGGATTTTTTGACAATGAGTAAAGGTGACTGGGGGAAAATATAAGGCATCTCCAGCAGATACCCTAGTTGCAGTAATACCAGGGAATGAAACGAGATATTTGATTTGTAGAGGGGTCACATGTTCAGTAATAATTATCTGCAAGGGTCTGCAAAGCAAAGTTAAAATACCAGTTGCTGGGACAATGGACAGAAGACCTCTGCCGCCATTCCTCCAACTGATTAAGTGTACAATTGGAAATACTAAACTGACTAATTGGTTCCTATATATGCCAGAATATTCCCTTCCATTGTTGAGATTTATTAATGCAAGTTAAATGCTCAAATAACTTTTTTTTGAAAACTCTGTATAGCTATACAACCCACAAGAAAAGGCATGGAAGGTTTGAACCTGCCTGCTAATGAATGAGACCTCAGAAGGACCTGAGAATGACATCCAGGAAGCAATATTGAATGCAGTAAGTCCTCTGGTATGAGATTCAAAGAAACCAGCTAATGCAAACAACATGACTCCCCTTAAAAGTAGAACTCAAACCAGGAGCAGTCTTGGTGATGATAAAACAATGCCAAATCAAACTGAAAGCACGTAAAGGTTTTGAGCCCTTTACAGAATCAGAGAATGGGTCAGGTTGGAAGGGACCACAGTGGGACATCTGGTCCAGCCTCCCTGCTCTAGCAGACTGTCCTAGACCACATGGTACAGGAGTGTGTCCAGATGGTTCTTGAACATTGCCAGTGAGAGAGACTCCAAAACCTCTCTTGGCAATCTTCTCTAGTGAGTGGTCAATCACACAGCATAGAAGTTCTTCCTCATATTCAGATGGAACTTTCTGTGCATCAGTTCCTGCACATTACCTCTTGTCCTATTGCTTGGCATCACTGAGAAGAGCCTGGCTCCATCTTCTTGGCACCTCCCCTTCAGATATTTACAGGTATTGATGATATCTCCTCTCAGTTGTCTCTTTTCCAGGATAAATATATCTAGCTCTTTCATTCTTTTCTCATAAAAGAGTTGCTCCAGCCCCTTAATCATCTTTGTCACACTCCACTGGACCTGCTCCAGGAGCTCCATATCTCTCCTGTACTGAGGAGCTCAGAACTGGGCACAGCACTCCAGATGCAGCTTTGCCAGGGCTTAGTAGAGCGGTAGGATCACCTCCCTCAATCTGCTGGGAATGCTCTTCCTAATGCATCCCAGGATACCATTGGCCTTCTTGGCCTCAAGGGCACACTGCTGGGTCATGGAGAGCTTGTGTTGACAGACAAAAACCCGTTTGCACCTAAAGAGTTAATACAATACTTATTTTTCAAAAGACACTGGCTCAAAAACCCGGCTCACTTGGAAAATTGGTTGAGTATTGTCATAATTGGTGGCTGAAGTATACTTTGGCAGTTTGTAAAGAAAGGGCACATTGGAAAAGGGAGTGTCGCCAGGCCAGGGGAAATCAGACAGGAAACCTAAACATAGCTCTTCAAATCATCAAGCTCATGATCGTAAGTGAAGATGAAGAATTCCCCTGAAGGGGACCAGGGGAATCATCCTCAGCTGAGGCCCTGGTTACACTATTCCTGGGGAATGAAAAGGTAAATTTTTTAAATTGATACAGGAGCAACTTTTTTGGTACTGAATACATGCAGAGGAAAACTTAGCTCGGAACCTGTGAGTGCTGTGAGAGTAAGGAAAGAGAACAGGCCTTTTTTTCTACAACAGTTACCATTTAAATTAAGAAAACAGTAGGGGACACATCAATTTTTGTATAAGCCTGAATGCCCAATACCCTTGTTAGGGAGAGATTTATTGGGAAAATTGAACAATCAAATAACTTTCTCCTGGACAGGGAAATACAAACTGAAACACCTGAATGAAAAGACATTGAGACAAAGATTTTTATGTTACAGGAATCCAGGGAGGTAGAAGAAATCCCAGAGGAGATAGAGAATGCTGTAACCCCACTGGTATGGGCAACTGAGATGCCTGGATGATCAAAGCTGGACAACTGTTTGCTTTTGAGTGGGAGAATCCAAAGGCTGGGTGAAAGGTTCAGCTAACACAGACTCTGCTACCCCAGGGCTTCAAAACAGCCCCACTATGTCTGGCAATCAATTGGCGAAAGTAAGTGGAAAGCTGGAAAAAGAAAATCTGAACAGAATTTTACTACAATGTATAGATAATACTCTGCCAGCAACCAAGACCGAAGGAAGTGCCTCAATGCTACTATGAGTGTGTTAACTTTCTTAGGACAATCTGGATACATGATATCAAAGAAAATGGCACAAACAGGAAAAAAAACAAAGCAGTAACACATCTTGGTTTTGTTATGTCTCAAGGAAAAAGCAGCCAAAAAGCTTGGGAAGCAGCCAAAAATAAGCCATTTGCCAGATTCTGGAGCCACAATCTGTACAAGATCTACGAGCCTTCTCACCAGGATGCTGAAATACCAAGTTGCCTTACTGGAGCAGGACAATGCTGAACCTAAGACCAGACCTCAATATCACTCCTATCCAGAACCCAGAACTGGAGGTATACACTGGTGGGAGCAGCATGGTACGAAATGGAAGATGGACAGCTGTGTATGCAATGGTAACCTTGACCCAGGTAATAGAAGTCCAGGCTTTACTTAATAACACATCAGCACAAAAAGCAGAATTAATGGCTTTACACTGAGTGCTGGCAATCACTGAAGGTAAAAAGGTAAATATATGACTTAAAATATGGTTTTGGAATAATACATGCCCATGGAGCCATATGAAAGGAAAGGGAATTGTTATATGCACAGGGGTCTCCTATGAAGTATAAAAAAGAAATTAGTCAACTACTACAGAGTGTGGAAAAGCCAAAAGAGGTGGCTGTAATGCACTTGTGAAGCCCATCAGTTGGAAACTCCCCAAGATAATACAGGGAATCAATTAGCTGATGAAACAGCCAAAGAGGTTGCTGAAAAAAGTATCCTTGCACTAATACCTAGCAAAAAGTTGAAATACCTAGAACAAAAACCAAATTATAGTAATCAGGACAGGGAGTTAGCCCCATCATTAAAAATTATGGAAAATCTCAGCAGCTGATTGATAACCTCATGTGGGCAGGTAACTGTACCTCCACAATTAAAGTGTAAGACAATGGAACTAAAACATCAGGAAACATATCAGGAAATAGAGAAATAGAAAGTGGAATTGCACTCAAATATATGCTTGCATTAGTAGGAATCTTGAGTTACAGCAGCTCATGTCAGTGGCCCAGGCTCTAAGTGTGGGATGTGTTAGTAGAAATTATTTTCCCTTTCTTAATGACACCTGGTCTCATCTAACAAACAATGAGACTTGGAGAGATATAGACTGTCAGCAGGACATCATAAAATCATTAGGATCCACAGCACAGGAAAGAAGTAATGGAATTTGGACCACACATTTAGCATTAGGAGAATCAAGAGCACAGCGGACATTAGGAGTATTAACATTATGTCCCTTGGGAAAGGAGTCACCATCGGGAACCCAGCTAAGGGAAGAAGTTAAACATGATGAAACTTGGAAATATCCCATTATGAAAACTATACTGAGATGGACTTCAGAATCTATCTTTACTCCGCAATTATCTACCTTTAGGAACAGACTAGCCATACACAATTTAACTCTACAAATGGAAGCTTTAGTGAATGCAATTTAGTTGGGCTTTGCTGAAATAAATGTAGTTGTAAGCCACAGCTAAAACGACCACACAAAACAGATTGTCTTTAGATCTATTGCTGTTACATGAACATGAAGTATGTGCTTGCTTGAATTTAAACAACAATAGCTGTTGTGTGCACATTCCAAATGCAACTCTGTAACAGGATGATCAGATAGAGAGGATAACATTGCTGCATCTGGTAGACAGTTAAGGGCAGGATTAGAAAGTAACTGGTTAAATAACATATTCAAACGACTTGTGTTTTCTCTGACTGGCTGGCTGGCCTCACTTTTGCAAAGTATAATTGTGATCATATTAATAATTATGATGATGATACTTGCTTTAAGCTACTTTAAAAACACGATTTCTCATGCAACACAAGCAACTTGTATGATGTGAGTAATAAAGCAAAGTGGGGCTTATGAAGGCTTGAAGGGAAGACAAGCTTCACAAGCCTCAAAGGGAGGGAAAGTTGCCAGATGAAAAATCGTTTGTACCTGCTGGGTTAATACAATGCCTATTCCTCAAAAATCACTGGTCTATGGAACCGCATAATACTTATTCTGTGGGAAGAAGAACTGAAAAGCAATCAACCCAGTTGTGCCAACTTTTACCAGTTCACTGGGTGGTCAGGTATGACTTTGGGGTCACTGACCACCAGGCACCACCAAAGAGACTCCCAGGACAGAAGAACACAAGTGTAAAGGGGAGGGAACATATATCAATGAATTCAGGGAAATGATCATCATATGTATGTTTATTCTGGAAAAATCAATTAATATTATGCAAAACATAGTATATAAATAGGACCTTTTCCTGTACTCAGCTTGCACAATATTTTAGAGGACACATCCCTTCATGCATCTGGCTGAATAAAGAATGCCTCCTTCTTAATGCTACATTAGTGTTAAGGAGTTTTTTTATTTTACTGAATTTTTGGTAACAGTTTTGGTGACCCAGATGGAACACACTCCTGAATTTCAACAGGTCCAAGGGATCTGTGGTAGCCAGGGTGCACAGGGTTATTTCTCCCCAGGTGCAGAACCCTGCATTTGCCTTCATTGAGTTGCAGAAGGTTCCTCTCTGCCAAACTCTCCAAGCTAAGCTGAGAATGAAAGGAACTTTCCCCTCAGTAGGGTTGAAAGTGAAGGGATCTTTCTTAGCAGAGAGGTGTGTAAGGTTTGTAAATTGCACGAACAGCTGCAAAAACCTCACCAGCCTCCTGGTGCCCTTAGGCTACAACATAACAGGTCAGCTCTGCAAAGGCACATGCGGCTCTACCCTTCAGATGGTTTTTGATGTGCGACCACGGAGATTATTTGTGTATCTTGGCAGATGCCACAGGCAGCCCATGCATTTATGCCACCAAAGGCTGATTTTGATGAAGAATTTAAAAAGGAACTGTCTAGACTAAGGAGAGAGATAGATCAGATGGATCTGAACTGGGAGTTATTCTTTTTAGCCTGCAGAGCCTGAATGCGGTGCCCTTTTTGATCCCAGGAGCAGGGCTGGCAATGAGTTACCACACTCTTTAAGTGACTCACATGTAATATGGTAAAAAGCATAAACTTTACCTCACAGGCCCTACCTGCCTTAAGTGCAGAAATGGCCCAAGTACATGAAGCTATGAGAACAGAGCAGCTATAGACTATTTGTTACTGCAATCACGGGTGTAAAGACTTTAAGGGATGTGTTGTTTCAACTTACTTGAGAACTTGCAGTTAATTTAAGAGAAAATCGATCAGTACCATAGATATCTCAGGAGATAAAATATACAGGAGCAGATTTTTCTTGGCTAACTTCATAGTTAACAAATAAAGGGTAGTTGAAACAATTGTGTTGATTATTTATCCTTTTACAGGTGGTACTTATTGTTCATTGTGTCTTACAGTGTATACATATACAAACGGAAGCATGTAAAAATGTACTTTCTAGAACATACCCAGTAATGATGATGGCTAGTATGAATGCTAAATGATTCTCAAATTTTATGAAGAACAGTAAGAGAAGTACTACCATAATTACAAGAGAAAAGATACAGTGGGACTTGCTGGCGTGGGAAAATCCCTTGGAATTTGAGAGAAAACAAGAGGAGATGTTTTTTGATAAAACAAATGAGGCTCAAATGATCTCACATTCAGATTGAGAAATTTAAGTCTCAAAGGGGAGGAATCATGAATGATGAATGATTTAAGGAAAAGATTTTGCAGAGTGGATAACTGAGAATAACAAATACCATAAAGACTCAGATAAGTAGGAAACTGTGTCTGGCAGTATATGATAAATTTTACTCAAGTTAGCAAAATCAACTAATCCCATGTCCTTTAGATGAATTTAGCTCATTATTACATGAAAACCACACCTCTAAAGCTTAGGCTACCACCTCCAGCTGAAGACCCTCACACACTGAACATGAGCAATAAATTTAAAATACATTGTACCTTTACATCAAAATGGGCAAAAGATTGTAGAATCATAGCATGGCTGGGTTTGGAAGGGCCTTTAAAGACTATCTAGTTTTAATCTCCCTGTGACAGGCAAGGGCTCTTCCACTAGACTGGGTTCCTCAATGCCCCATCCAACCTGGCCTTGAACACTTCCAGGGATGGAGTATCCACTTCTCTGGGCAACCTGTTATTCTGTCTCATCACCCCCACAGTAAAGAATTTCTTTTGTATATCTAACCTAAATTTCCCTTCGAGTTCTATAGCTATTAAATAGGCATGTAATTAGAAATTAGGCTTTTCTTTGAGTTCAATAGCTATTAAATAGGCATGTACTTAGAAACTAGGCTTGTACTTCTGCGTTATCGAAGTAGAAATATGCAGCCTGACTGTAGCTGGCTTTGTGGGTTCACCTCTGCACAAACATGAAATAAATATCTCATACAGGTCGACCTCTTACACAACAGATTAAAGAACCCATATTTGGGACAACACTGCCAGTAAGCAGGCTGGAGGAGTTCACAAAGCTAGGAAGGGACCCAGCGGGGAAGGCTCATGACCTCCCAAACCACTTGGCATCATGCTCAGCAATGAGAGCTGGGATAAGAAGGAGGAAGTGTGGGTTGTTAGGAGTTAAGGTGCTTGTCTTGCTAAGTAACCTTTACACATGACAAAGCTCTGGTTTTGTGGAAATGGCTAAATGCACGTGTCTGTCAATTTTAAATATTGAAATACTTCCTCATTTTGCTTTGTGTGCACAGCTTTTGGTTTTACCTATTAAACTTTTATTTAGATGGCCATTTCCTCACTTTTAACATTCTTCCTTTGTTCTCCACCTTCCTGCGACAGTGACCAACGGAATGTGCGAGGCCCAGCTGCCCACCAGGACCAGCCCACAACAGCTACGTAACTCCAGATTTGCCTGGTGTTAATTTGCAGAATTACCCAATGCAGAAAAATACAAAAAGCCAAACGCACACCAGGTTCGCAGTGTAAACGAAGCTTGCCTTCCCTAGTCTCGCCCCGTATTTCTATCCACAGGCAGGATTAGTACGTATCTTTAGGGTAGAGTTACACGTAGCTTTATGTCCTAGGAAGCGCTGGGGCCTCGGTTTCTCCAGCGGCCCCCTTCGCCGGGCTGCCCATGGATGCTGCG
>NW_008237890.1:1102090-1126164 GCF_000691975.1 Corvus brachyrhynchos
TCGCACGCCGGGGAATCCGGTGTGGCAGGGGTGACTGGCTGGAAGCGTTCCGTGAGGTGGTACTTCCCCTGCCCTGGGGTGATGGAGAGATTTTGTTCGGAATATGTCGCCCCAGGCTGTAACTTTGCTGAAGGGTGTAACCTTTGAAGCTGCGTTACGTAAACTACGAGGTGTGCGCAGTGCTCGAGTTGTGAAAGTGAAGCATAGGTATTACCTGACACGAAAGGCACCGGATGTGTGGTGAATTTCACGGAAAGTGGCTCTGAAGATGCGTCTTCTTACAGCAGATGAGTGTTGGAAGTGTTCACCTAAGCTGAGTAATGCAGGGCAGTGAGATTTCTGCCTCAAAAGAGATAACGTGTGTATCTTTACAAATACGTGGAAAAAACTTAAGAAATAGAAACTTAGCTCTTGACCAGGATGCAAGCATTAGTGGGTAGATGCTAAGCCTAGATTTTGAACCAATAGCAAATGACTAGATTTTTATGTTTTACAGATTGGTGACAGAGAGCGCTTGCGAGGGCTGGTCTATAAGGAACGTTATGTACAATCACATGTTTTTCTGTAAGGGTCAGGTTAAGGAACATGACTTGGAGTTGTGTAACCTTCTTAGCTTTGTTCTGTGCTAGCATACCTCTTTGGATATAGAGGTTTATGTAGGACAAACCCGAGGTTTTTACCCCAAATTCTTTATCTAAGAAGCAGGGAAGATGAGCCTGCAATGAGCTGTGCTTTTCTGTGTAGTCTGACAGTGGCCAGACCAATGAACATTTTAGTTAACAGATGTCTTGCTTGAGAAAACGGGATAGTGAAATACTATAGCTGAAGTTGACTACATGAGCAGCATTTGTGAGTTTGGTACTTAGTATATCCAGTTTAGGACACACTTGGGATCGTGTTCAGTGAAGAGTTAGGGAATTCTGTTTTATGGTTTCACTCCCCATAAATGTTAATTTTCTTGTATATATGTTAATTATAATAATTAATTCTAAACTTTCCTTCTTGATTATGGGTTGCTTTTCTGTTTCCATGGTGCTCATAAGAAAAAAGGTCAGAAGGGTTGCTTTTGCACAAGTAAAACTGGGTGTTGAGACCATGAAACGAAATAACTTAAATTCTCTTAGGGCTGTGATACAATAAAATAATATTTCTTTTAATATTAAGAATAAAAAAGGGCACTTCGGTTAAATGTGAGATGAACAGAAAGCAGTATACTGAGGTGAAAACTTACGAAACCCCTGAAGATTGCTGTATGTATTGTAGAAAATATTATCTAGGCGAAATCTTTTTCTTAGTTTATCTGGTTAGCGCTCAGTATGGTTAAATCTGTACATTCTGTTAGTCGAACCATGATCCTGCTACTGAGTACTGCGTACTGTAGTTTCTCTGGGAACTTCTAGAAATCCTTGGATCTTGCAAGTGGTGGGAAGCCTGGCTAAGTAATGTCCTCCTAAAAATGGGAAGTATGTGAGGTTATACAGATGTAGAAACCTAAGTGAGTCACTGTTTATAGGCTGAATTTCAACAGCATCACGTTCTTAGCTTGCAGCAGAGAACAATTTCAACTAAGATTTTGAGCTGGAGCCATTATTTTGCAGTTTTTTAGGAATGTCTGTATCCAGTTTAATGTGCTGTACTATAATTTGCTGTTGTCTCTTGACAATTATCTTCAAAGACAATGCAAGAACTTAAGTAAGCAGTACTTCACATGTCTGTTTTTAAGGGTTAAAATAACCTAGAACTACTGGAGGAAACCTAGTGTTGTCATTAATGCAGTACTTTGTATTACTGTTGTTTTGGGTTTTTTTCTTGTTAATGCCAGGAATAGCACTACTGTGTTGAATAGGTTGGTGTCTATTCTTTTACTGCCAGAAGGACCTACCATTCACATGTGTCACTGAAGATTGACCAAGATAGTATTACTCTATAACATGTACAGGACATCCTGTGTTCTCTGGGGTTCCACATTTCTGCAGAGCTGAATGACTGTCCACCAGCTGCAGCAGTCAAGCCATATTCTAGGTTGAGGTGGAACTTTCAGAGGAAAGAGAATAATAATGTATGCATAGTTCTTGACTGTGGTGCAATAGCCTACTTTGCAGTTAGCTGGAGAAGTCTACTGAACACAGAAACCTGCAGTGATGTCTCTTGCTTTCCCTCTTGAAGATGGTGGATCATTGCCTGGAAGGATTTTCCTAAAGGGCCACAAATATTTCGTTATGCTGGAATAAAACATGTTTTAACCTTGCTCCACCGCAGACTATTTATTTACATCTAATATTTTACTGTGTTACATGTTGACTCTGAGTAAACTCATTCTTAGAGAAATTCAGAAAAGCAAGACAACAATCTGACTTCCAGCAGCATATTCTTTCTCCTAACTGGAAAGCCTATGAAGCCGTTCTTGAGAATAGAAGTTCTCAGTTTATTCATGGAAGAGAAGGAGATATCTTGGCATTTTGACCTACCAGAGCAGATTTTCTGTAGGACTAAGTTGCAGACGTTGTGGGATTTCCAGCTTTGGGTTACAATGCTGGAAAAATAAAGCAGTAAAAATATATGGAAGTTTAAATTTGAAAACATACCAGAGAGCTTAAGGTTTTCTGTAAGACTGTGAGGGTATTAATACCTACTTCTGTTTTTCATGTAACTAAACATGCACACTGTTGTATTTTAGCAATATCTACTGTTTGTGGAAGATAAGAACTAATGTCTTTTGTTGTCTTCTCTCATCATCCCATCCCACGCTGTTCAAATTTGAATTTGGTGAAAATTTGTAAATGTCTACTGTTAAAAAACCCCATTATCTCAGTGTCCTTTCTATAGCTCTTACCAAAGTAGGAGAAAAAAGACTTTGGAGCCCAAAGGTTTCTTTGCCAATGTATGTAGGAGGCAGTGACTGAAACGACTTTTGAAGTCATTAATCTTGTTGGTGAGGAAACCACTCCTGACCTGTTTCATGGGGGACTGAAGTCAGCAGGAGGAGGTGAAATTATTGAAGCTGTTTATTTACTTGAGGTGAAAGTTGCTGCAAATCAGGCCTGCTTCACTGGAAGAAATTCAGCTCTGCTTCTGTGCACAAGCAAGTATGGTAGTATGCATCGTGTTACTTAGCTGTGCAAGTTGAATATTTAAAGTCTAGTTTGTCAGACCCATGGTGTAATGCCCAAGTATTTAGAGTTGTGTTTCTGTAAAATTTAACTGAAACAGTAGAGGGCTAAGAGGAGTGGAGGAGCTTCAGCTTTGCATGAGAGCATGCTTGTGGTAAAGTAGCTTCAGTAAAACACACAGTTAAAAATCTGGCAATAGGGCATGCCTTTACTGTACAAGACCTCTAGCTTCTGGGTGACCTGGGCTGGCACATGAATAGTGGATGGAATCTTACGTGAGTTTAAGCTTCCAAACTTCAGGTTTGTAAACGGTATGTTTAAGTCCTTCTTAATATTTACAACTTGGGTGAATTTCCTGAAGGCTAGAAAAGCAATACTCGTGAAGTGTTTCCCTCAAGAATGGGAGTGCTAGGCCTATTCATAGAACAATTGAGTTTCTTAGCACAGACTCTTCCCAGCTTTATTTTGTTTGGAAAATTGTAAACATTTTCAGCTGAAGCTGTCCAAACCCCATCTGCTTCAGGCAGAAATCTGGGGTGAGAAATCTTCCACTGGAGCAGTTAAGTTTTTTATTTTAGAGAAGCAGTTTGAAGAAACAGGAGGAGGGAAGTAATTGTCATTCTTTGATGAAGCCGATAACAAGTAGCTCTGTAGCATGAGGAGAGTCACCTGGACTCTTCAGGTCACATGTGATCTGACTGCATGCCAAAATTCCCAACATAGTGAATTCATGTTATACGCAAAACTTACCTGATAGTAAGTTTGGTAGGCCTGTGAACGAGTTTTTATTATATGATTGCAGAAGGGAAGTAATTGTCATTCTTTGATGAAGCCGATAACAAGTAGCTCTGTAGCATGAGGAGAGTCACCTGGACTCTTCAGGTCACATGTGATCTGACTGCATGCCAAAATTCCCAACATAGTGAATTCATGTTATACGCAAAACTTACCTGATAGTAAGTTTGGTAGGCCTGTGAACGAGTTTTTATTATATGATTGCAGAAGTTTACTGAAACCATCTTCTTCTAAAATTGTTGCTGTAAGTCTACTAATGCAATTTACCATTCTTGGGTATGATTGTCTTTATTATTTAAAGCACCTAAACGAACTGAAGGCAAAGCAAAGAAGCGTAAGTGAAAACAGACTACTTTATACAGTTTTGTATGTATTACTTAAGCATTAGGAACCTGGAAGAGCATTACGTAACATCTAAGAACTTGCAGCCAACTTTAAGGCTGTATTTTATGGCATGTGTATTTACTTCCAGAATCACAGAATATGCTGAGCTGGAGGGGACCCACAGGGTTCATCAAATCCAACTCTTAGTCCTGCACAAGACATCCCGAAGAGTCACACCACACCGTCACTTGAGAGTCATACATTCAAATAATTTATTTTGGATAGTTTAGTCCATGTACTTTTTAAAATTAATCTGGAAACTCTTAGAAAATTAATATGTTTCTATATTATAAAGAACTCCACAAACCCTTAGATGCAGAACACAACTCATGCAGGGCCTATCCTGACAAGTAGATGAGGATTTTCCATGATGAAATGTGATCAAATGTTGATATCAATAATAAGATGGAAGTTACGAGAGGATTCTCTTCTTTAAAAGCTGTTAATTAAATCTCTACTCCTAATTATTTAACTGTAAAATTATGTAAAAACATAGTTGGTTGTTGGGGGTTTTCTGATGTGGTTTTTAGATTTTTGTTGTTGATTATGGAAGCTTGAGATAATATCCAGTTCTTCATTACAGGTGTCCTCACAAGCTGCAGATAGCCATTTGCTCTCGCTGGCACCACTGTTGCTGAACTTCAGTTGCCTTTGCTATAGAAGCCCATACCATCATACGGGAGGTACTTGACCCTTCTCATCTAATCAGCACAGGGATGGATGACTCTTTCCATACTGCTGAGGATCTCTGGGCAGCTTTATATTTTGACATGCTTGCTTTTATTTTTTTTTTTAATGAAAGAATCAAATAATCCCAAAGAGTATCCAGAAGATACCATGAACTTTTATTTACTTAATTAGAAGTCTCCTTAGTATAGCAAAAGAAAAGAAACCTTGCTGCTCTAACTTTATCTTCCAGCTAGAAGTTAATGAGCAAATGTTCCTTTAATGAGATTTAGAGTTGCATCCAAGAAGAAACTACCTTATCTAAATTAACAGTTTTTTTCTCTGTATCTCAGTAATATAGGAAAAAATAATCTTCAAAACATGAACTGCTTTTTAAAAAGTTTAACTTGGAAGAGGTGCAGGCTTGAACTCCCTGAAGTTGTAAATTGATACTGAGCAAGCTGCCATCCCCATGATCTTCTGATAAAGTCAAGAAGACTTTACTTGCAGCTCTTGACTTTCATTTGGTTTTGTGTACTAATCTTGTACACTGGAATCTATTTTGGATTGTATTTATTTCAGACCAAAAGGTAAAATATGTTGGTACCGCCAATACACTTCGCAAACAGTGTTGTAGAAAAGGTGTAAACCCCTCTTGTTTATTGGTGAATGTAGGCTTTTGAGCTTAATTTTAGGTACAGAACTTCAGGAAAAGTATCCATGTCTTCCCAGAGAAAGCTAGTCTTGTTGATTGAGTACAAAGATGACTAATGTACATTTATTGTGGTGTTTATACTGAGATTGATGTGTAATTGCAGACCATGTCAGCCACAATATTCTGTAATTTCTTCCTATGTTGTGTGGCTTTTTATAGCATGCCAGACTTTCACACTGTGGTACGATCAAACTCTTTGGTTGTAACTGAAGTTGTAGAAAAGCCTTTTTTAGAATATGGAAGCTTCCATAGTCTTCCTTACCTAGGAATTCTTTCTGCTGTATGCTTTCTGTTGAGACTGTGGGAGTCTCTGCAAGACTATGATTCTTACATAAAATATGGTTTATTGACAGTAAATCATTTGATACTATAGTGTTATGACTGCCTTTTTCCTTGAGTCCAGGACAAGTTGTAAGCTGCTGTAAAACACACAGAAGCAGTCAAAAGGGCGCATATTCTCTGATAGAAAGACTAGTTTGTGTCACCTAGTTGTTGGGATTTTTGGTGGCATAGTATCTTCAAATGTTCTTGTAGGCTGCTTTGAAATGTGAATCTTGTGGCAAGAAATTAACAGAACTGAGTCTGATTTGGACTGTATTCTCCAGACACTAATAACTTCTTTGGTTACTGTGTTACGAAATGTTGTGGTCTGTCTGTATTCTGTTTTGGATCTAGAATATGGATCTAGAGCCTGTCAGAGAATTTGATTGTCCAGATAATTCACCTACTCATGTGTTTCTCTAAAGAGAGAGCAAAGGTGGAGCAATGATTTTATGTTTTTTTTTTTCTTTTTAGTTGATGAGTAAATTCTCCTTCTTGAAATGAGGGAATGGTCTGTCATTTGTGTCTGTTTATTTTTAGCAGCAAGCCATAAAATCCAAATCAGGACAAAAAGCACTAGTAAGGCTAACCTAGGGTTTCTTTTTTATTTCTGATGGTGACCCAATCTTTGGTATTTGTTTTCAAGCAAGATAAAAGTTATTTCCTATTTAGTTAGTTTTTGTATGACACTGATAGGTGTTGCTATTTGGTTTGTATTATTGTATTGCAGGATCTCTGCTAAAAATGCCAGAAGCAATAAGGAGGCAAGAGTTAGGTGAAAACTTTCAGGAGTATCAGAGAAAAAGCAGTATGAACAGAGTGTTTTTATGACTGCAGAGTATATATGTAAAAACCTTAGTTTTAATGTGGAGAGGGTATAGTCAAGCCTACACTTCAGAACTGGTCTGCTGCAGACATGTGAGAAGGAGCTTGTAAACCTTGTAGATGTGCAGTCTCTGCTTAAGGATATTTGCCTTCTTATCCTCTTAATATTATGGATTGTTTTAGGAGTTTCATGGTTCAGGGCTGGAAATATCTTGGTCATTCAACAGTTAGACATGTATAAAAAACGTCACTGATGGCATCAAAACTGCCCCATGTGACAGAAGAGTATGGGATGTTTTAGTAGAATGATCACTGGACAATCTATTTTTTGACAGCAGACTGTATGGAACCTGTAACAAGTACTTTTAAAACTACAGTTGCTTGAGTGGATCTCTAGGAGTTGCAAGCACTTGAAGACAGCCTAAATCTATAAACACACTAACTTCCTTAAGTGATTGGCTACTAGGTTCCCCCTTTATTTAGTTTTTGTCTCTGTTGCAGCTGAGACAACTACTTCCATGTGAAACAGTGTCACAGTACAGTTACTGTAAAAACCTCACCATGTGCCTACTACTCTGAATGTTGTTAATACATGAATTTTAAGATACCAGAGTCCTTAAGCATTCTTTTCAGATACAAGATAATCCAGGTGCAGGTTACAGTTTTTCCATGTGAAATTAAAAATACTAGTCAGGTCTCTTTCAGCTTTGAAAATGTTAAGCAAATGGAGCACGCTCTGAGAATGGCTGAAGTCCATAAACTGAGGGCCCAGCGTTGGGTAATAAAAGTTATTGAAACTTTTTTGACCTGAGCCAGTCCCATTGCCCAAAACTCACTGTTACATGCTGAAAACCTGATTTTGAGTTTTCAGTTACTAGATGCTGGTTAGAGATATATTTGAATGCTTCTGTGGAATTTAATTCCAACAGCCTTCTACAGGCAGAAAAAGTTAGGTTTGTACATGAATTTTAAGATGGGGAATACCAGAAGTTCTGGAAGTCCACTTAGCTTGCTTTCAGTAAGTACCCAGCTGGAAGTTACAGGTTCTTGATTTCTTGAGACTCATGCCCTCTGGATAACTCCTGACAAACTCTTAACCCAGGTTTTTTACTGAACTTGAGCTTGAAGCTCTTTACCCTTATGCATTTCCTGTTAAATTTGCAGTGTGCATGTAATGCCTGTGCAGAATAAGACTTATGTCACTAAACTTTTCATTATACTTTGTTAATTAAAGAGCTCGTCTGCATTCATTATAGTTTATTTCATCTGTATTACTAGGTACAGGCACATCTCTTGGAAAAGAAAACTTCAGACAATGCTTTAAGGCACACTTTCGTAAGTGATTAAAGATCTGGGTTGTCAAGTGGAATGGCTGGATTAAGGTCACCCCGCTCCTGGATCACACATTAAGATAAAAACAGTAGATAATGTGTTCTTACAAGAATTATTACATGCTTTCTTGGGAGGTCTTGGTACATGCTGTAAAAGCCATAATGAGCTGTCCTTCTGCTGGGACTTATAGTTGATGGGATAGTAATTGGTAAATTACTTGCCAGGCAAATTTTTTTTCCCCAAGTAATGCAGTATCATACCACACTCCGCATGATTATTCATGTTCACGTAAGTGCAGCTTCTACATGCTTTTAAGGTAATTTGTGGCTTGGTGTTTCAAGACAGTTCTTCTAAGAGTAATAGTAGGTAGTTTTAAATTCTGGTATTGCATTGCTGCAGCTGCTCCTGAGTAGTAGTGTAAACACAGTGCTGTGTTACATTTAAGTATTTATAACAGCCTTCCCTAGGAGTATTTTGAAATTGATAGTGTCTCTAACATATGATGATGAAAATACATTTGAAAGATGTGATCTGTTTATTAACTTACTTAGTTATACTTAATTTAGAGTAGTACTGAGTGTTAGATACAGTAAAGCTAGTTGCTCTTTAGGATAATTTCATTCAGAATATGTTAATGAAGCCTTAAAGGCTTTTGAAGCATGCATGTCTTTAAGAGGAATTGAAACAAAGTGAAATCTACTGCTAAGGAAACAAATGCATTTTTTTCCTACTGCAGTAGGATCAGAAGAGCTAGTAAAATTTCATAAATGAAATTGCCTGTTCAGTTATTTTTGCTTTAGTACAAGTTCTAATCACCAATTAAGAAATCATAGCTGAGTTGAAGGAGATTGAATATCTGGTTCTAGGGTGATTGCTTTTGTTTTTCGTTTGCATATATAAACTTGTGAATGACAAATGACCTTAAATGCTTACTAAACATGTAATGTTTGTTTCTTTTCTTTTAGTGTTCTGTCCGTGTAAACATATTTTTAGGGAATCTTCTTAGTATCTTTATGTAGCAAAATGGGATAAAATTGTCTATTGTAATTCAAGAAAAAACATCATCTAGTTCTGCTCTCCTGTGTGAAATGGATTTCTTTAAATGCTGTTTTCCAACTTTGTTACTCTAATGATTTCAGTTGTCAGTGATGCAGTAATGCTAGGCATAGGTATACTTGCAGATTCACACATCAGTTCTTGCAAATCAAAAAGCACGTGATTGATTCTACTGGTTGAGTTTCTGTGTTGCTCTGCTTTGTTTCTAGAAGCAGATGCTGTTGCAGTGTATTGACTTGGTCTAAATTTATACAGTTGCTCATGCTCAGGAACAGACTTCTTGCTCTTGCTGTAAACAGGACCTATCAGGTTGCCAGACATTACAACCTGCCTCATGTGAAGTGTGCTTACACTAATCTTATGTTTGTTACTGTGCTTTGAGACTCAAGTGTGACCTCAATAGTCACAGAATAATCTGGTGTCATAAAATATTCCTGCAAAGAGTATAAATGATAAAAACAGAGGGGACAAAACAAACCACAGTCACTTTGGCAGATCATGGAATCATAGAATGGTTTGGATTGGAATGGATTGTAAAGATCATCTCGTTCCACATGCCCTGCCATGAGCAGGGACACTTTTCATAGACCAGATTGCTCAGAGCCCCATCCAGCCTGGCCCTGAACAGTTCAGGAATGGGGCATCCATAGCTTCTCTGGGCAACCTGTTCCAGTGCCTCACCACCCTCACAGAAAAAAATTTCTTCCCAGTATCTAATCTGAACCCGTTCCCTTTCGGGTTTGAAGCCGTTGCCTCTTGCTCTGTTACTACATGCTCTTATAGAAGATTCCTCTCCATCTTTCTTGTAGGCTCCCTTTGGGAACTGGAAGGTCTCAATTAGGTTACCCTTAAGCCTTGTCTTCTCCAGGCTGAAAAATCTGAATTTCCTCATGGGAGAGGTGCTCCATCTCCGTCGCTCTGATTGTGTTTTTGGCCTCCTCTGGACTTGCTCCAACAGGTCCATGTCCTTCCTGTGCTGGGACCCCAGAGCTGGATGCAGCACTGCAGGTGGGGTCTCAGCAGAGCAGAGCAGAGGGGCAGAATCCCCTCCCTGGCCCTGCTGCCCACGCTGCTTTGGATGCAGCCCAGGACACGTTTGGCTTTCTGGGCTGTGAGTGCCCATGGCTGGGGGATGTCCAGCCTCCCACCCCCCCCCACCCCCAAGTCCTTCTGGGCAGGGCTGCTCTGATCTGTTCATCCCCAGCCTGTGCTGGCAATGGGGGTTGTCCTGATCCAGGTGCAGCACCTTGCAATAGATCTTATTAAACCTCATGATATTCCCATGGACCCACTTCTCCAGCCTGTTCAGGTCCCTCTGGATGACATCCCATCCTTCAGGTGTGTCAACTGCACCACTCAGCTTGGTGTCATCTGTAAACTTGTTGAGAGTGCATTCAATCCCATTGTCTGCATCATTAATGAAGATTAATTAAATAACTCCTGTCTGAGTATGGTCCCTGAGGGACACCACTTGTCACTGATGTCCATTTGGACTCTGAACCATTGACCACTACGCTCTGGATACCACCATCCAACCACTTTCTTATCCATCTAACAGTCTAATTTTTTATAAATTCTGTAAATTAGACAACTTTGCAGTCATCAGTTTATTTGGCTGACCATTTAGTTCATGTTCATCAAAGCTGACTTCACCAAATGACAGAGTATTTAGGAACGGAAGGAATCTCTGGAGGTCATCTAGTCCAACCCGCGGCCACCAAGGCAGGGCCACTTCAAACAGGTTAGTAGGAGTTTGCCCGGGTGGGTTTTGAGTACCTACAGAGAGGAGACTTCTCTTACTGTTGTGCAGGAATAGGTAGTCTGTGCATGGTGGTGTGTGTATGCTGTTAGGGAAGGCAGCTTCTTACTCAAGGTCTAGCCTTGTTATGTCTTTGTTTCTGCATATGTTAAATATAACTATTTCTGGACAGATTCCTTTTTCTCCCTCTTTTTTTTAAATTTGGAGGCTTTTTACCTTTCATGCTAATAGAGAGAATTTACTTGTGAATCAATAACATAACTTATTCTGCAGTCGTAACTGAAGAATAGATTGCAGAGACTAGCCGCAGGATGTCTTTTTAATTGTGTGTTAACACTGTTAACCTAGTTATTGTAGATAATTCAGGCTGTTCAGATTTACATATTTACTGAATTAACTTTAAACTGCAGTGCCTCAAAATATTTTTCTGTCACTCTGCACAGGACCTGTCCTGAGAGAACAGGAACAAAGACAGGAAAGCAAATCTCTCATCTGTGTGTTTCTTACATATATTTGGTCTACTAGGAGCAAAGTTACCATTTTCTCTCCAGCACATTAGCTTTCAGAAGATTTTGTCATACCCCACAGTATTCTAGGAACTATACTGTAATCTTTGCCACAGTCTATACAGTCCAGTTGGAACAGAAAAATGGAGGATAAGTTATGTGTCTCCAGTAGTATCCAATTTATTAATTATTTCATAATTGGTCTGTTTTGCAGGTGTGCTGCTGAACTTTTTAACCACTTTGCAACCAGAAAAACATCTCTTGGTAGGGGTTTAATCTTAAAGGTGGCCAGGAGTAGTGATCAGAAGCATTAGCAACTCCAGCTATGTGGATATCCCCTTCAGTGTGTTTTTGCAGTGTCAGTATTTGTCTTTGTTTTGGGTTTATTTGTGCTTTGAATATAAGAATAATGCTTTAAGCTTATTAACAGTGAAGATGCTTGTGGTGTGAAAAGCCCCCAAATCTGGATTGTAATAGGGCTGCAAGAACACTCCTATGCCCTTTGTGAAAGAGTTGTCAGAAGTATAGGAACGTGTAACATGGTGGTACAGAAAAGGGTACTTAAGCAGCTTTCTTCTCTGTATGAACTGCCAACCCTAAAAGCCCAGGCATATGAGGTGGTGTTGGTAGTCACCTGGACAATCACAGTTACTGGAGATTTCTGCTTTACTTGCATTTCTTTAATAGTTACAGCATGAAAATCTTCAGTATGGTTTTGTGTGCTTTGTGTTGAACTGGTTTGAAAACAGGCAGCTGAACAAGGTTCTTGACCAGACAGCTGTGTCAGCTTCAATTACTTTGAATCAAGCTATGAATACTCCTGTTTACAGATCCCAGCTGTGGGTACAGTAGTTTTCATCAGTAAAGAGAATTAGGTTTTTTTGCACAGATTTTAAGTTAATGGAAGAAGAACTGGTTCATTTCTTGACTGTCAGCTTCTGTTCATAACTGTCCCCTGCTCTTTAGAGTTGTTTTGAAAAAGCAGAGGGGATGGAGAAAGAAATATGGATTCCACTTTCATCTATCCTGAGATGGTTTGAGTGTTACAGAAAACTATATTAGTGAGAAACTGGGGAAGTGCTCCTTTTATTTCTTTTCTGTTCCTTCTTGTTCCATTTTTCTTGTTGTGCTGGATACTTGTGGATACTGGCCATAAGCTCATGAAAACAGTTCTGTTTGCAAAGATTCATGAAACATCAACTGGTGTCGAAAGTCACCTGTTCCTGAAAAAGAGGGTAGGTGACTTTTTTGCTGCTAGAATAGTTTGGAAAGGCATGAGAGTTTTTTAGTCATGCATGTTTTTCTCCCACTGCGATGTGAAGTAAAATGTAGCTAGTTCTAATTTTGCTATTTCAGACCAATGCATTATACTTTTGGGTGAATCAAATCTCTGCTTCAAAGATGCTCTAGGTCATTGAGGGTGTTTAACTGAGCAAAGCAGCAGTACTGCTTCCTGTATTTCCTGGTGCACAGCTTGTCATTTTTTGGTGTTTCTTAGCTTTATTGTAGGCAGGTAACACTAGTCTGTAGACACGTGTTTCTAGTTTTAAGCCTTCCAGTGATTTTCATTGAATGAAATTATGGCTGCAGTTAGTTAGCTTGATGAGTTTGATTTTTCATATACTCAAGACATAGGTTTTTATTTATCTGTAAAATGTGGCTGCCTCTTCTGGTCTGTGCAATTATTATCTATAAAAAGAGGATTTGAAAACTACTTAGGTATCTTAAGGTAGAGTTTCACAAGTACACGTTTCTTTTTGACAGCTAGAAGATGGACACACTTTATTTGACTACAATGTTGGACTAAATGACATAGTTCAGCTTTTGATACGTTCTGATTCTGAAGCTCCTACCACTGCGTCTGTGACAGATCAGGATGGAGAAGTCAATCCCTGTGCTGTTTCCAACTGCAAGAACAAAGTCAAAAAAACAAACAGTGGATCACCTAGTCAGCCATCTACATCATCTCGCTCATTTCTCATTGATCCTGGCATTGGATTGTACAAGGTATGTACAAGCTTTAAAAGCTGGAAACTTGCCTCACTCCTGTGGGTTTAATTTTATTGTTGAAAATGTATTGTTTTATTGTATCGAAGAGTGTATCCTCATTGATTTCTTTTATGATTTGATAAAATTCCCCAATTTGGCTTAAATGAAATTCACTTAATTTAAACTGACTCTTGGAGAGTCATGAGCATGTCCATGTACCAAGCTCACTTTTCAGGAGAGTTCTCAAACTCTGACACACTGTGTTCTTCAAAGCAGGTTCTTGAAAGGTTCTTAGAGTAGCTGTGAAACAAGTACTTTCTTGTGGACAAAAGAAACTAATAAGGAATAATAAGGAAAATGTGTTAAAGTGTAGCTTTTATCTTTATTTTTTCTTCAAGCTTGCCAAATGGTTGTTATAGTACTAATGTTTCAGTGCTGCATTAGAACTAGACAAATTGTAGAAATACACAGTTTCTATAAGCTATATGTCATGTAGTGATCCTTTTTTTTAATGTAGGTTTTTTAGGAATTGCATACCTAGTATTCATTTAGTTTTGTACCTTGTTGAATTTTTCAGTATTGTCATGCAGGATTACATCAGTGTACCAGAACTTTAATTTAAACAGAAAATGGGCAGTTTCCAGATTGCTAGCTTATTGAATATTTAGTAGGACGTGTGTATATGAATATCTCTATGTATATCTACCTGTAGGGAATGATAGCATTTCACCTCCTCTTTGGGTATTTCTCTTAGATAAGATATAGATGTAAAAGTAATTGTTTTGCTGGAAAACATCCACAATTGCAGAGAAGGAAAAGGAGGTTGAGGTTGCAGTAAATGGGCAGACTTAGTACAGTGTTGCCTTAAAGTCCTTGAAGAATTGACAAGTCTGGCTGAGAAAACCATGAGCTGGGCCTCTGGCTTATCTTGCGCCTGCCTCAAGCAAGGCCTAAGGATGGAGCAATGTCTGGTGTGAAGCAGAGGCCACATGGCCGTGTTGTTTCAGTGGGGCACAGAGGAGCACCTGCACCAGCCCTTAGGCTCACTCCCCCTTCACCATGTTTAACAAGCCTTGCTAAAAGTCTGTTTTCTTTGTGGAGATAAGGATGTGCACAAAGGCTGTCAGGCTGATGTCAGTGAGCCAACCTCAGCAGATGGACTGGAGTGTTTATTTTACCTTTTGTATCAACTGTATCAGCTGTAAATTCTGACCAAAAGTTACTAAGATCTGCATTATGTCCTATTTGCATATTAACTTTCACACACCTAGGAATGCAGATGAAAAGAGAGCATGTCTGTGTAAGACCACAGTCACCATAACCCCACCTGTAACATGAAATTGTTTCTTTTGGGTAGGACCAAAAATTACAATATAGAAGGGGTATTTTTGGGATAAAAGACAGGTGGAAAATGCCTCTGCTTGCTTGGGATAGGTTGATGGACTGTGTCTCTCCTCCTCCCCTGAAGGGGTGCATTTGCGTGGGCTTTGTACCTCCAAGTTACATTGGAGCAGACCCAGGAATATTTATTCACGCTCACATATGAGTATTTATTGATGTTTGAAATATTTACTATTATAGATGAGTATGTATTAGTATATATGGATATTTATTAGTATATACGAGTATTTATTTTTATATATGAATATATGTGTTTATAGTGCTAACGGAGCTCTGTTACTGTACTTTCTGTCATGACACATATTAACACTCCATAGTTAGTGCATTGCTCACTGGCAGTCCTGAACCCGCCTCCTATTGCTTCAATAAAACTGCACTATTGGTGAATCTGGATTGTGGATGTTACTGAGCACAACCAGACTTAGTGCTGAATTGATCAGAAATCAAGCCCAGTGGCGCCCAGCCCTCTGATCTCTGAAGACCAGCTGGAACACAAGGGCGTTCATTCTCTGCCAAATTTCTGTAGCTTTAATGCATCAGAGGCTGCCACGTATACAAGGTAATGTCAGTTGGAGTTCTCTTCATTCTCTGAGGAATCAGGGAGTCACAAAATGAGTAGCTTCAATATGGAGACACAAGCTTGTGTGCTTCCTTTTTCTTTTATGTCCATTTATTACAACGGGAAGAACTTCAGTTCTTCAGTTCTGAAGTTTTTCCGTTAGTCAAAAAGTGTAAAAGGTAATATGAGAAAAGATGGGGAGGATACTGGGGAGATGGGATAACACAGCAGATAGACTGATCTGAGGAAAAGAGTACTAAAATATATGTTTTTCAAAAATGCTAAATTTCAATATGTTAAATTAAGTAGTTAATTTAACAGTGTTAACTTTAGCAGTAGTTAAGTAGTCTCTTAGCTGTTTTGTTCAGGATTAAACCAGAAAATATAACAGAGAATGCTGATACCAGCAAGCATACCCAAGGAAACCTATTTTGTCAAGTCAGCTGGAATTTTTGTGATGTTTCATGCGAGAGACCTAACACTTTCTCCTTCATTAGTTGTGAAGTGATTAGCTTTTCAGTCAACAGTGTGTTTTCAGTATGCCTCGAGAAAAATTAGGGTGTAGTCATTTCACTGTTTGCTATCTGTAGATAACAGTATGAATGTATACAGAGGATTTCTAATTACAATATTTGAAAACTTTGAAGAATGTATTTTTACCCAGTATTGTAGTTCAGAGGCCATAAACTTGTTTAATGGAAGTCAGTAAAAAAGGCCTAGAGCCTAATAAACTAAGGTACATTAGGTGGCTAAATGGGTGGATGGATATATTTAATGATCTTGGATTTCATTGTCAAACAGTAAGGAATTGTTTACTTACTGGAAGAATTATTTTGCTACAACTTACTCTATCTGAGCAAAGTCCTGTGCCTCATTGGATCTTCATACAGATGAAGATCCAATGAGGATCTTCTACTCCATGCTATGGGTAGTCCCAACCTCTGTGCACTGTTCTCTCTTTCTGATTTCAGCTACCACAAGGAAAGTTAGCCATGGAACCAGCAATTATAAAAAACAATAAGAAAATAATGGTAGACTTGATACAGGAAATAAAAGTTAGTAATAATTATATTATTGTTAGGTGGTTAAAATAGTGATTTAAACAGAGTTCCTCTGTGTGGTCATTGTGTATTATGTATATCAGAATATTTTAGCTTGTTTTATATCCCAGTTGTACCTGACATCTGATACAGTTTTATGGGCTCTGAAGGACTAGTAGTGGATGGATTTATGTGCAACTCTTGTTCCTTGTTACTAAGAATTGTTAGTGGTGTCTGGTCTAAGACCTGGGAGGCCATCCCAAGATGGACTTGGCGTGAGTGAAGAACACTACCTTGGCTAAGCAATGGCCAAAAAGAAGAATACAGGATGAGTTTTAAGAGAGCAGTTACAGTAACACTGGTTTGGGCATGCAACATGATGTTAGAAAAACCAGCTCATTCAGAAGCACATCCATGTTTCTTTTTTTGATTCTCACATGGTCAGTTTTTCTTCCAAAAAACTCTGACTGCAGCAGAAACATTTTAGCCAAGAACACTAGCTTGGAATAAAAACCAAATGGAATCTGTAATTAAAATCAGTGTTTGTTTAATACTGTTCACAAACAGCTACTAATAAAACAGTTCTTAAATCTGACACCACTCACACAAAATAGTTGTATTATGCTCCTCAGAAGTCTGTGGTAATAATTATTTGATTATTTGCTCTTACTCTTTGCAAGTGTGGGGAAGTATATTTCACATCAAATTTACATATGCATGCATTATAGAGGAATACTTAAGGGAGTTTGCACTGATGTATTGGGGTTGTTGGTTTTTTTTGGTTGGTTGTTTTTTTCAATTTTTTGTTATTCTGGATCTGGAGATGGTGGATTTTACCTTGGCTGACATAGTTTCTTTGGGACTTCCATAACTGGCTGCAAGAACTAGCAGTAGATGGGGGAATCCTTAGTAGCGTGTATCCCATTCAACTGTGTTTTGGAGAAGAGGAGGTAAAGCACCACTTTGAGCTGCTACTAATTCAAACACATAAGATTGCATAGGGATGCCTTCTTGAAGGTTCCTTCTAGAAGTGCCAGAGTCCACTGTTTATGTTTAAAATAGACTGATAGATTTAAAATAAGGCTGTCCTTCTCTGATTCGTTAACCATGTGGCTGAAATTATCATCTTGGTAATAAGCTATACTTTGAATACTGTAGGTTCTAAGAAAGAATAAAAATACATGTTGGTATTTTACATACCGTAAGTTTGGGAAGTTATCTGAAGAGGAGGAATGGAAAGAGTAAAGCAGGAAGTATTCCTTTAATGGGATAAACTTGTTAGCTGAAACTGATGTCAGTTGTGCTTTCAAACCTAAGGATTGCTTCACTCTAAATACTAAAACTAACTGAGTTTTGCTCCCGTGAAAATACAGTAAGATGATTCATATCTTAGAAATTAGCCTTTGGAGTGTGTGAGAGTAAGTATCTCTCTGGCACAGTGCTGGTACTTGACAAAGACTGTAGCTTGAACCATATGTGTATTTACATACATACATGTGTCTCATATTGATAATTAAAGGTATTTTCTATGTGCAGTAGTTCTTCTGTAATAATTTTTTTATAGTTGGTGTACTGTTGAAGTGGTTTTTAAATCTTTCTTCTTTCGGTGTTCTCAGTATTATTAAAGGGACATCTGTTTATTACCTGAAGATTAGAAAAAATACAACATGATTTAGAATAGTGAAATGGGCAGTCATAACATTTTGGCTGACTGTAACTCTTTGGCTAACTGGCAACCTTGTTAGATTTTTTTTTTTTTTCCATCTGTCCTTGAGTTTTTAATGATGAAAAAAATCTTGCAGGACAGAAAAGTAGAAAGTTAAATAATAATTCCAAGTTGGAGGCTCAGGAAGGTCTGTAAACCCTTCGGTTGTGAGCTAGTATTTTAATACTGTGTGTGCTTTTTATAGCCATAAAGAGCAGTTGGTGAAACAAGAGGAAAGGATAATGAAAGAGATGAAGCTAATTTTCAGGTTTGAAGGGGAAAATAAAGTTAGCATTGCTTTTTAAAACTACATACAAATTACATTTATATTAGATTTTAATGAAGGAAGAGTAATAAAATATTGAAAGTGGATATAAAAGTATTTATGATTGCATATTACTTGAACTCGCTTAAGCTCTACTAGTTATTATAGTGGTTTTACTGATAACAGAGTTAAGCAGTAGCATAGTAAGTTGTCTGATTTATTTTTTTCTTAATTGGTATTTTATAAAATAAGCATAAATTCATTATTGAATTTTCCTTTTAGATAAATGAATTGGTGGATGCACGTGATGTCAGCATTGGAGCCTGGTTTGAAGCTCATATAGAAAATGTTACCCGAGCAACAAAGGGACATAAGAATGGTAAAGCTCAAGGGAAGAGTGGTAACACTTACAAAAGGACTAATGGAAACTTAAATCAAGATCATTCTAGAGAAAATGCAAATAATTTGGACAGTACACCTTCCACATCTTATTCAGACTGTATGGACACTGATGAAGAAGCTATTTATCATATCAAGTACGATGAGTAAGTGCTCCTGATACTATTTTGAGGACATCACATGTTGTTATTTGGTTTGTATAAACCAAGAATTTCTTGAAGAAGCTTGGAATCAAAGAAAGCAAGTTCAATATTGCAACCAAGAAAAAAAATACTAAAAAATTTATAACACTTTTTAGTGGATATAGCAAATCCATTGGCAGTAATGATGTTTTTCATGCTTAAATACTTGTGAAGTATTAATATCTTCTCTTCATAAGAATATCCTTTCTATATAAGAATATACATCCTTTCTACATAAGAAAAAGAAACCATACAACCAAATTTTAACTGTGGGTTTTTTAAGTAAAGTTTTTTTAATTTTTTTTTTAAATTATTTCCTGTGTATATTGAATTCCTCTAAATGGAGCTGAAGGAGAGCTCACCTTAAAGCAAATCTTTTTACTTAATTTGGATTTATTTTATTCCAAATAGAGCAATTGTGCACAAAATTTCAGATTTGCACTTACAGTAGAAATTTGTTATTGAGAACTTCGTGACTGAGGACTTGAAACTGATGCTGAACTGCAGAGAGGGTGGGGTTTTTTTCAAGTTAGTTTGGGGGTTTTTTGTCCATTCTCTAGTCATAACAAATTCTAGAGCCTGCAATGTGTGGGTGGGAAACCTTGAGTTTGAAAGGATTTTGTATTTATGAGCAGGCTTTGCATTGCTTCATTTGCTTGAGAAATGGTTCTGAAATTTTTTTGTAATAATGTGTTAAAGCAGTTAGTTAAGCTTCTAAACAAATAAAATTTTAAATGAGTTGAGTATTTTTAATTTTTGACACTGAGATTAGTAAAAGTACTGTAGTTTGTGCAATGTAAGATTGAGATAGAAGGATGCAAAGTATATTCAATATTAACTAAATGTTGATTTTCAAAACACTTTTTTAGAGTAGCTATTTCAGCTTTACATATTTTAATATGCAACTGTGAATCTGAGTTACATAGAGCAAGCACTTTTTGTTCCTCTTACTAGTAATAGATACAAGTTAATGCACTTTTTTGACTCTATGCTGAGTTTGGATTCCATATCTGTGACTTCAAGCCTTTTACTTAAAATGTGAGAGAATTAAAATGGTGGAAATAGGAATGTAAATACTTCAGTGAATATTGCAAAAAATACTTGAAAATAACATAGCCAACTGTTACGATCAAAATGAAAATATTTTTCCTTGGAATTAATGTCTTTGATGGTGTGATTTCAAAGACCTGTCTTTAATATTACATGATTTTACATTACTGTGGATATATGTAAGTTAGCAATGGGCAAACATTTCTGAGAAAGTATTTGTAACTGTTGTGGTGAAATGTTACTTTATTGTAGATGCTGTCATTTTTTATGAGTTGGAAGTACAGAAGTAGAAGAAGTTTCGCAACAGTTCTGATTTTTCTTCGGTATAGTCTTACTGAACAAAAAACCATTGACCTCTGTTTATGTGTATTTCCCTTTCAGCAGGTGGAGACAGTCTGCCTACTCCTATAAGGTGGTTGTGTATAGCAGTTGTATGCACTTAGCCAGCAAAATTAAGTAAGGCGCAAAAGCATAATGTGGCAAGATAGTCACATTTAAGCTGTTCAATCTAAAGTAATGGAAGTTAGAGCTTTTGGAAAGAAAAATTATTGGAAAGTGCAACTTGCACACTTACGAGTGATAAAGTTTTTGATGGATGTTCCTGATACAGTTCTTTTGGGGTCTCTCTTTCTTTCTTTTAGTGTTACCCAACATGCACATTCTTATTGTAACTACGTTTGTGCTCCTACCACTTTGTTTTCATACATTAGTGTTTACTTCTTTGAGATCTGTAGACAACACTTGTATTCTGCCACCTCTTTGTGCAATGTGGATAAGTAGGAAGATCATGGTCTGCTTTGACACACAGTTGTTCTCTGCTCCAGAAATAGATTAATTTATCTCTTCACTCCTATTCTTCATATCTCACTGTGAATACTGTGCCCTGCACAGTTACATGTGCGTGGATGTTTTGTTTTTCAGGTTTGGACAAAGTACATACTGCCAGATGTACTTGGCATTTTCTAGTCTGTCCTTGCTGTGTTGTTTTGGAGAAGCTCTTCTTCTTTTTATCTCTGATAGATGATGGCTGTCATGGGTGGCATAGTTCCAGCTCTGTCTTTCCTACAACAGGTATTCTTACATGACACGAAAACACTCTCCATTATCTGAAATAGAGTAAAAATGACTTACAAATGGAAGGCATAAGCCTGGTGCCAGTAAAGCCATCAAAATTACTTTAGTACTTCGGAAGGACTATATGTTAGAGGTGGGCACAGGTGCACAACTTCTCAAATCATAACTGATGCTTATCTGTCTGTTACATCCTTCCAGTTTGAAAAGAAAAAGAAAATCACCACAAAGATTACAGTTGAGGGATAGGTCACCTGTAATGGATTAGATTGGTCTACTCTACTCACTAGGTCACTACGGTTTTCTAGAGCCGTTGTTCTTAAAGGGTGAAGCAGGACTTGTCCTTTTCTTCAGTGAGAAAGCTGGCTTTAGCAGCAGTGCTGCTAGATCGAAATATCAAAAATCATTGATATATTGACTGTGCAAAACTTGAACACTTTGGTATGCAGTTTCAGATTCCATAAAAGTGCACCTCCTCTGAGGGGCTCAGTGTTCATTTGTTCCTCTTTCCATTTCTTGTTTAAATAGTGTAGTTATAGTGAATGTGAAAGGAAAAAGTATGACAGAGCTGTTTTTGCAAAGAGTAAAATTAAGGGAAATTATCCTTTCTGGGCAAGAATTAATTATAGTAATTTCAAAGGGGTAACTAACTTACGACTAAACAGAGCTTTCTTAGCAGCTGTGACTGCCACAGATAGGAGGTACTGCATATCCCTCTGTGATTTTTGATAACAGCACTGTTGAGTTGTTTCTGTAGTGGTTTCCTCCTGCCTCTTCCACCACCACCCCCCACCCCAGCTGTGTGTCTGTTATTTAACTAAATTGCTGCAATAGTTTTAAGGCCCACATATTTCTGCAGAGAGAAAACCTAGGGCCATTGGGAGGAACAGAACTCAGTTTCAGATTAAACTGAAGTCACAGTTCTTGATAAATGCAAAGGTTTAAAAGACGTGTGGTGCTTGTTTGAGAGCCCTATTTTCATCAGTGAGGAAGAGACCGAAGTACCAGTTTTACTGCTGAACTTCAGACAGTACCAAATTTCTTGGCGTCCATTTGAGGCTATGTAACTTTTGTGTGACACTCCATCTTCTGCTTTCAATTTCTGAATGCAGGTTTTTCTCTGGTGGTAGCAGTTTGAAGGTGTGTTTCTGAAGTGTCATCTTCCTTCCCTTCTTAGACTTTATTCCCTTTATGTCCATTTCGCCTTTGCATTTGTGGGTATCACAAGGAGTCATTAGATACTTTGAAGTCAAGGGTGTGCTATCAGGTTTCATAAAATGCTATCATACATCTCTTTCTTCTGCGCCCAGCAACTGACTTCAAATACAGAAGAAATGAACCTGTCTTGAACATAAAGCCAAATCCTGATTTAAAAGGACTTGTGAAGAATCCGACACATGCTGAGATCCTAAAGTTAACTGAGATAACTGTGGGTGATCTCCACCACAGCTTGCTTAAGAATCACTTCAGATCAGAAGTAGGACATATCAGTAGCTCAGAGTGGTGCCATAAGGACATGCCTACAATGCTGTGTCATATTTGCCCCTTCTTAACTTACTGTATTTTGTATTCGTTACTGGTGTAGCAGTGGTCATAGTGTACTTACAGGGAGACAGTTCTCATTCTGCAAGTATTAGCTTCTTGATCATTAGCTCCCCAAAGCAGTGGAAAGACTTAGGGGTATACAATCAAATAATGTCTTTTCCTTCCTTTTCTTGTTTAATTCATTTGTAATCAAGTCTTTTCATTTAAGAAGGCTCTCAGCAGAAGCCACGGGGAGGCTGGATGTTTCTGCAGCATGAGAAATTTCAGTATGACTACCTATATGCAAGTAGAGATTCAGTATGTCTCAAGTGTAGGTAACTTTTTTCAAATCCATTGTGTTTGGCTGATGATATTCCTCTCAGGCGTTATAACAATCAGAGAATTTTATTTTAAACCATGAGGTAATTTCTGCATCATATGCCATAAAGTATACGGTTATTTATTCTGGGGAACTAGTTGCTTCATGCTTAATGTGAGCTGTGGAATGATGCTCTCGTATCTTTAAAGTTGTAAACACGCGCGTGCACACACACACACACACACACACACACACACACACATATATTAAGAAAATTAGGATCCCACTATGTTGCCACAGAGGTCAAAAAAGTATAGTTGTCCTGTGTGGCTGTTGAAGCAACATGCAAGACACGGTCTTATAGTTGGAGAGCGCAGAATATCTTGAGGCGATGAGAAGAAAAGTTCTAAGAACTACCTGGTCAAAAAAAAACACTTTCTATTTGAAAGTGTCATCCCCAGCTGAAGAGATCATCAAGAGGATAATAGTATTAAACTTGGTATTACTTTCTCAAGGAATGGTTTGAAGATTGGACTTGTTCAATAGGTCCATTTTTCGAAATGTTTTTAATGTGAAATTCTCAGATATAGGTAGTAGGGTGGGATTGAATAGATTGTATCTGAAAATTCACATAGATGACACTACTGATAAACTGATTTTTGGAGACCAGAAGACAGTATGGGCCATTCTCAGATGAGATAGCCCCTACTTCTTTCTCATACTTTGCTTTCCAGCTGTGTACATCTGATAGTGAAGTTGCGTTGAGTTTTGTGGTTGTGTGACTGTACAATGAAGTGCTCTTGCTTCCTAATACATGTAAAAACTAGTGTTTACTAGGTGAATGTTACTGGATTTTGTCACTCATCAGTCAAATAAATTTGCCCAGCCAGGCTGGAATATGGGAAAGCATCCCTGCTTTTTTGAGAGGTAGCTGCTTTGTGCAGCATTAGTGATAGTGCATGATGTAAACCATTCTGTTTTTTCTTCAGTGAAGCAATGCCAAAATACATCCCTTTGCATGCTATGTGTTTCTCAATTAATCCTTGTAAATGTTTAGCTGAGTTATTTGACTTTTTCTTTATATACATCAAATACAGGAAA
>NW_008237890.1:1126178-1126663 GCF_000691975.1 Corvus brachyrhynchos
AAGGATGCATGCTATCAGATTTCTGACTGTAGTTTCAGACACTGAGGTGAGGAAAGGGATTCCTTTTGAATGACATGAAATTGATGGCTAGAAACATAACAAAATGATGGGAGCTACAGACTGTAGTTTAAATATAAGGCACTTATTTCCTTTTGTTTATGTTGGACAGTTTATGTATAATTTCAGAAGAGGAATAAGAGCTATATTGTCTGCTGAGTAGAATTTTAAGACAATCTGTTCCTAAGGCTAACACATGTTTTTTTTCTGACCTTTTGTCAGTCACAAACCATTTTTGTAAGTAGTCTGAGTGACTACTTGAACCACTTTTCCTAGCTGTGTAATTTTGTTTTCCAGTTTCTAATATCAGTGATTAGTTTGTTTACTCATTCAAAATTTTTACCTCGTATAGATCATTGTGCAATGCTAAAGTAATAAAAGAGCTGCTGTGTCAGATGTCTTTTTTTCTTATATCCTCACTGGAAAGA
>NW_008237890.1:1126677-1135495 GCF_000691975.1 Corvus brachyrhynchos
ATTCAGACTTGAAAGTATTTTGTGGGAGCTGCACACTAGTGCTCTTCATTTCAAGAAGTCTGTTCCTTGTAAGGTTGTGTGTCCCATTTGCAATGGGTTTCTGACTGCATATTCTGTATTTTCTAACGTCAGATCGTAGGTATTAAAGTCAGGGTTTTGACAACAGGCGTTAACTATTTGATTTCTAATGAAGTAGACACCATGTGCAAACTGAAAAGGAAATAGTTTGAGGTGACAATCCAGGTATTTCCTATATTTCTTTAGAAAGGACTTGAGCTAAGGCAGGGTGGCTTTGCTGTCCTAGTTTTGAGAGAACAACTAACATAATAACAGTTAAACTTTTTTTTGGTTAAAACTGATTCTTCGCTGAAAAAAATGGTGTGATCAGTGAGAATAAGATTGAATTTTACTACTTACTCATTTATCTTGAATTAGCTGTAAGTGTTCTCCTTGCACTCCTGAGGAGAGTTTTTTAAAAAAAAGTCTGTTAGTAAACGCATGACATGTCATCCTCTCTGCTATCTAGTGAAGTAAACCTGGTTTTCACTTTATTCACATTACTTGAACTTATAATACAGCAGTATTGTATTAAAAATTGAATGTTTTTTGTATTTCTTACGCTTCTGAACTTCTGTTTTGATACTCTAATTTCCAGATTGTCTCCCTTCAGGGTATCCATGTTGTCCACACAGCGCAGTTGTGTAAGACTAGAAGTTACTTTTTCTTGAAATTCAGAATTAAAGTAATTAGGAAAGTAAGATTGTTCTCTTTAGTCTATTAATACAGTTTCTCAGTGTTTAAGCAGCTTAATTGTGTAATTATTAGTTGTTAGGTAAGGTTTTCAAAATCTTGTTTATGTTCCATGTGACTGATTTTTATCTTTATTGGTATTCATTATGCCTTCCAGTCTGCCTTTTGAAATATATTGCTTGTTTTTCTTGTAACAACAAATTATCAGACCTGCTGGTTTTTTGGAAGCGCACAGCTCGACTACCCCAGTGATACTTTTTTTCCCCATTCATAATTGTGGCTTACATGGTCTTCCGGTGTAGTGTTTTTTCAAACACTGTGTTGGCTTTCTCAACCACTACAGCAAAACTGGACTCATTTTTTCCTCAGGTTATCAGGATGGTGGGAATCTAGTTTTTATTCAGGTCTACCTTCTCAGTCAGATTTACCTCTTCTAGGAGTTAATTCCATTTTGTTTCTTTTTTTGTTTTTGCCCTTCTATTCCTTCATTCCAGGGTTGAAATGACTCTTTTCTGAATCTTTAAATTGAGAAAATAAATTACACTTTCATTTTCTTAATATTGGAAATTTATTTTTAAAATTGTACATCTGCACTAACATTCCTCACAATATGAGTATGGAGAGTGGATGAGGAAGTCTTTACTTTTGTTCCCAGAACCTTATCTTTCCAGTTCTAGTTGTTCTAGTAACAGCTGGGAAAAGTTTTAGAGGGTAATGTTGCAAGGTCTCAGTCAACTGAGCAGACTTAGGTTTATTTTGACATGGAACTACTATGTGTCATAGTATTTGAGCATTTTAGGAACCAAAGCCAATCATCTGACCATAGCTAAGAAATACTGGAATTGTTACTTCATGAATAATTCTTTGCTATGGGGAACATCTACACAGGTAGGAAATCTCAAGAAATCCTTGCTATGCTGGTGTTAGAAATATTACAGGGAAGAATTAAATTAGGGGTAAATAGAGACATCCTATGTGCAATATTCATTTAAATCTTATGATTATGCTTGCTGTTACAGCTCCTTTTTTCAATGTTAGTTGCCAAATGTCCTAAAAACATGGAAAACCAAGAAACAGTCCACAACTGTTTTAAATTTAAAGGTTTAATTGTGCCTTGTAATCTTCATTTCAACTGGACCAAATTTATGCTAGTCTAAGTAAAACATTGCTGTGAAAATGTTTGTTTTCTCTTGAGTGTTATCTTAGGATTTTGAAAGTAACTAAATAAATGAGAAAACACTTCCTGCATATGTTCATGTCTCACAGTAGTCCTTTATTAAAGCTTGCCAGAGTGGGCAAGAATTAATTTTCACTTAATTCTTGAGGTTAAAATATCCTATTTGTTCTCTTTATATTTTAGTTCATCTACATAAGCCCACATATTCCTATCTTGTGATTCTATGCTTAAATACTATTCTTGCATATTTAAGAGATTAGGTCTTAAATTAATGCGTGACTTTTACAAATGGCATGGTAAACTTCAGGAAAATGAATGTGAGGTAGTAGAATTTTCTAATGTGAGTGTGATTTTTTTTTTTCCATATTTAAGTAAATTGTGGCGTTAGACACATTTGAGGGCACAAGTTTACTGTGAAAGTACTGTTTACTTATTAGTGTAATAATGAATAGTGGTACTGAGTTTAACATACAGAGTTTAACTCTGTGAAATTTTTAGCCTAACTCAAAACTTGTGACAAATACTGCTTCTGCTATTCTGCCTAAGGTATCAGTTATAGACAAAAGTGAAGGGTTAAATCGCTCCTAGCATTCACCAACAACTATGAAGACTTTTCACTCTGTGTGAAGGCAGTAAAAACATTCAATGTCTGGAACCCTTTACAAAAGAAAGTTGAAATATGGCAAAAGAAATCTCATTTGTTTTTTTCTGAAGTTTCTAAGCATGTGTTTCTGACCAGTTGATTAGAGGAAAAATGCACTCAGTGGAGAGTCAGCCTTCCTTTTCTTCCTTTGGAAAACAGTTAGTTTCTGTTTATAAAAGAGGATTTTGGGGGTTTCTTTCGGTAAGTGGTCTTGTTCTAGTCAAGCTAATAGGCAGTTTTTTTGCTTGGGATTTTTTCATGAGCTGTTACCAAGAGCAACAGTGGAGACATTGTTAATGATGACAATCTTTGAAATTCCTCATCAGTACAACAGGAAAGATTCCGTTCTGTGTTATATAGAGGTGGAAAAGATAACATGAATCTGAATTTAGGAAAAAAAGTTTGTCCAAAGCTCTCCCAGTTAAAACAGAAGCTGAAGACATTTTACTTTCAGAAGAGAATAGATTTTTCAGGTGAAGGTGAAGTTTCTCTGAATGTAAACTCTTGTAAGTCACATATTTTGATTTTTTTTTTTCTTTACAGTGACATGGGAAATTGTAAAAGGTTTATTGGTTATTTTTACAATCCCATATGTACTTTTTATTTGATTATTTCACTGTATACATAAATGCTGTCTATTTTTGATCTATCTTCTCTAGTTTCCTATGTTTAAGCACTATTTTGGTTTCAGAGTTCAAGTAAATTTATTGTTTATTTACTATGTTCTGCTTCTTGTCTTCTACAAACTTTAGGAGGGGTTTACTGTAAAACTTTTGGAACTGATTAGTAGGTCAAATATAGCTGTCTTAAGATTTAGTGGGCTGTTGTACAGTAATGTGATGTTATTTGGGCACTCAATAAAATAGGCATGACCTCTATAGCTGTTTTTTGCTTTGTCTTATTACCTGTAGGTAAATCAATTGTGGTTTTTGTGGATATTATAGTTAAAATATTAATAATTAATATAGTAGAGTGGTATGGTAATTATTTTAGGAGAAAGTTGCACAACATAAAGGCAAAACCTCAAATGTTAGCTTTTTAGTATGCACTGAATTTGGAAACAACATGAGCAAAAAAACCTTAGGAAATGTGGAGAGTTACATCATATGAAACTGTTGTTTTGATAACGACTTGATCCCAAGCACCTGTCTTTGTATGATATAACTTCTGTTGTGCATAATTTTATAATTAGGATCTGAAAATGTTGGTGAAAAAACAGGCTTTGTATTTAACTTTCGTAAGTGGTTAGAGATATATTCTATTACTTAGCCATTAGTTTATCTGAAAGTACACCCACTATTAAACTGTTGGGGTTCATGCTTCTTTAAACAAAACAATCAATAAATCTCCCCTGTCGCCCCCCCCCCGCCATCAGTAGTAGCAAACTGGTATGTTAGATTTAATAGAAGGCACAAAACAAAGCAAGATGAACTTGTTTAAAATGTATTCGATTTTATTGGTGGGCTTTCAGGCAACTGTTCAGGAGTACACATCCTGATTTTGGGCTATAGTCTGTCAGAGTCTCATGCTGTTAATGACAGTTTTAGCATTTCTTCCTGTAGTAATTTAAAATGTGTGATTTTCCCAAGACCTTGAAATTTTCTTGTTCACTACAGGGGGAGGCATGTTGGAAAGAGGTAGAGGCATACTTTTATTAGTAAGAGTAGGATTTTGCCGTTACAATTTAACAATGCTGTTTGATAAAGGTATATTAATTTAACTGTGAGTGCTCTTGGTAAAGTGCCAGTAACTGCATGATGAAAATATGACTTAAGATACATTATCCTCAGCATTGTTTGCTGAGAAGCGAGAATGAATAATTTTAATAGCAGTTGTTTATTTGCAGTAGACTCAATTTCATTTTCTCTGGTCAATTTGTTCTGTGAGCTCATGTAGTATTAGTTAAATGATGGGAGATTTTTATCTGCCTACACACAGCGTGAAAAAGGAGCTTCACTGTAGCATCTTTTAACTTCTTGTTACAGGCTAGCTTTTTTTTGCAAGTAGTATTTTGATCATGTCTATATTCTGCTGTTTTTCCTGCACATGTGCAAATACAGGCTCTACTATCAAGTAATATTTGCCTCATTCAGAGGAATATAAGAAAACTGTAGTGTTAAACTGAAAAGCATCTCAAATTCGAAAAGGTTTCCTTCCTGCATTGGGATTTTAGTTATAGTGGTGTCAAATAACACTAAATTATCAAGAAGTGCATATAGATTTACTTTTTTTTTTTTTTTTTTTGAGAACTCATGGAGAACTTTTTTCCCATCTGAGAAGAGACAAATTCTTAGTCTGTATTCAGAGGAAAGCTATATTTAAAAAAGGATGTAAGGTCAGATTTTGTGGTTCTTATGTGACCAAAGAATATGTAAAAACTTTTACTTCTGAAAAATGTTGTCTGTGACTTCCTTTTTACTCTTGCAGGATTCATAATCATTGGTGTTGTTGGTTTTACTTTTCAAGGTACCCAGAAAATGGCATAATAGAAATGGACACAGTTAATCTTCGACCCCGAGCAAGAACCATTCTGAAGTGGAGTGAGCTAAAAGTGGGTGATGTGGTGATGGTTAACTACAATGTTGAGACACCAGAAGAAAGAGGATTTTGGTTTGATGCAGAAATTACCTCTTTGAGAGAAATCTCAAGGACTAACAAAGAGGTTCATGCTAAAATTCTGCTGGGGTAAGATTTGCTTGACCAACTCAGAAAATCTCTACATATCATACGAAGTGTGCTTGGTTTGGTTTTTTATCTGCTAGTCACCACTAGATTAATGTCATACTTTCATTCCACAGCTGTGTGAATTACAGAATTACGGTGCATGGTTTTTACAGTGTGCAGACTTAACTGTGAGTCAGAATTTTTACTTTTCCTGAGATTGCTGGAGGCAACCATAAGGTCAGATTGATCAGAGTGTGTTCCAGTAATTTTTTAGATAACTGGGAACCCCTAGGTCTCACTGAGTATGAGTCATCTCTAACAGTTCGAATAAGTCTGCAAACTGGCTGAATAAATTTTCAAATAATAAAATATTTATATAATATTATAACCTCCAGTAAGTAAAGCGTGGAGCTGTGGAATGTGGGAACTGCAACTTTTCATGGTGACTAAAATTACCTGAATATCTTTGCTTTGTTTTACTGTTTCATTTTAAAGTTTCCATACAGTTCTTAAGGAACGGTGTTTTCTGAAGATATCCATAAGATATTACTGTCAGTGAGCTGTGTTATTGCCTTCTTAGGGATGAGCAGCTGACCAGTGATTGATTTAATGTTGGCATGTCCCACATTCACTCATGAGTGTTATTATTGTTCTGGGAGTGTATTCCTGAAAATGAATTGGACTATTAGCATACCTTGTAGTTTTCTTTACAAGAAAAGAGAACATTGTATCTATAGGAAGACTTAGTGTGGGACATGGTTAGTTGGAAGAGACACATAGAAGTCTCTGTGAATCAGGTCTAATTCAGTATTTTGTGTAAAAGTGCAATCTTACCTAGTACTGGGAAATAGAAAAGACATTGACTTGGTAAAGCATACAAGTAAATGAGAGTCTGTTTTGGGGGTGGTTTTTATTTTTAGAGTTATAGGAGTTTTATTGGACAATCTCAGTGCATTATGATCATCTTTTATTAAGTAAAGCTCGCACATGGACTTTTTTTGTAGGCAAAGCAAAAAAAACCCCAAACTTGAAATATAAAGCTAGAAAAAAATGGGTAGATATTTTGAAATATTAACTTGAAAGAGAGAAGAGATTAAGAAATGGAGGGCAGTATCAATAGAGAGATGCAGATTTTCATTGTAGTGCATTTAGTGCTTCTGGCATTTGGTGAGTCAGGGATGGGCTTCATGACCTTCTATAAATAGAACTGTCCAGACGGCAGTTTACTTGAAGTTCAAATGTCTGTTGATAACATATTTTAAAACTGTTGCCTATGTGCATTCTTTCAGAGTTTCCCCCATCTATTAAAAATAGGATAATCAAAATATGTTTTATATTGGCAAAAGGTGGCTCGTAAAAAATTCTGGTTGGAACTCTATAGGGTAATCTTTTCTATATCTAAATAAACCGGTAGTTATGCTTCAAACTAGAAGATGGTAACTTTAAATAATTATTTAATGTCAGTACTGTGGCAGCTACATTGGGGTTCCCCATGATACTTAACACTTACTATCCTCTGAAAGGAATTGCGGGGGAAAACAACACAGTTGAGAAATACCTATTCTAAGGTGATGAATTTCTGTCCATTTTTCAAATTGAATCATATTTCAGAGAATTTTCTTCCTAATTAAGAACTCTGGTTTCCTTTAAATGTCGATAGATCGTATATGCATGCAGTAATCAACTTGTTGCAGAAAGTAAGGTTAACTGAACCCTGCCATTTCTTAAATTTATCAAAGAATAATTCTGTATCATCTGTACTACCCAACTTATTCCTCTCAATTAGTAGTAAAAGAACAAGACAAATCTCCTAGTATTCATAAATTTGTGTAAGGAACATGCAAAAATAATTGCTTTGAATTTCAGGCATGTTGATTTCCAAATTAAAAACCAATCTCAATGTTTCATTTTTTATTAATATATAATACAAATAATGTTATATAATATATAAAATAATATAGAAATATATTAATTTAGATTAGAATCATAATGAAATTGTTATTATTTTAATCCATAATAATATAATTAATATTTTCTCTTCTATAATATTGATATGTGATTATGAGTTCTTAACATTATGTTAGCATTAACTATTTTTCTCAAATACAGGTGAAATTTATTTTGAATTTTTTATGATTATATGTTCGTGAGTAGTTGATTGTATGCTAATGACTAGTTTTTTGTGCACTACTTAAGAACAGCCTTAGCAGGCAGTAAAAAGGGAGGCAGAACTCTTAGGTTTGAATCAGATATATTCATCACTTGGACTTTTGTTCCTTTGTGGTATTATATCAAAGAGACTTTGTATGAAGCAATTTTGTATGTGATATTTAAAGGCTTGATTTATTGATCTTGGTTGCTTTTTACAAAGGTTTCATGAAGCTGTTGGCATAATCACAGGAAATAACAAGAATGTGCTGTTTGTGGTCATGCTTTGAAGCTAGTAGAACGTATGATGAATACTTTTTTTTGGTGCACCTTTTGACGTGTGTTTGTTTGGTGTTACTTTTACTCATGTTGTAGTCATAACCCAAAGGAAAATTCCTGTACAGTCTGTCATCATTAGTTCATCTTCTGGAAAGTATATATGAAATAGAGAATATTACCAAAGAGAGGAAGAGACTGAACAGGGGAGACAAACATCATTATGCAGAATAATTGACCGCTTATCATTAATTCTCATTTGTGCAGTATTCACATTGCAGCTGAAATTTGTAACTGCAGAATGTCTAAAACATACCAAACAGGATTTACTGTGTCTCAGATGCAAATACTAGGGAAACAGCGGTGCTTTGACCATGGAATAGGACCTTAGGGTTCTCATGACTGTGTGTGCGTACTTGCAGTTCAGCGTCTCTGAATGTGAGATTCCTAGTTCAGAGTATCTGTGGTACTTCTGAGCTGATTTTAACTGGCAAGTTGCATCTCCGGTTGTAGATATCCTCTGTTTTTGTCTTTGAGGATCATGTTCTATTTCATAATGACAACACTTGTTTGTAATCCAGAATAATATGACTTGCCATCTATGAGGCTAACTGTTCACAATTTAACCTTGGAGCCAGCAGATATGTTTAAATTCACTGTACCAAATCAAATCAAAGTAAATCAAATGATGCTCTGCATTTGCTCATTACTAGAATTGAAGATAGAGACAAAATTAGATCTTAGTTTTCTTCAGTAAACCCTTGAAAAGTCTGAGTTCAGCAAGGACTCTGTCGATACCAAGACTTGTATTTTGCTTAAGCCTTTGGAGATGTGTAAGAATGTAGATATAAATTATACAGAGTGAACATTAAACGTTCACTCATATCTTCTTTAGATGAGTGAATATTTACTGAATGTCTTCATCAATGCAGCTGTAAAGGAATGTAATAGAAGGGTCCTAAATTTTCGTGTTCATATTTGTCATCCTTTAGTTCTGTAGATTTTTGTATGAGCCTTCCTGCTCCCAAAGGAGGAATATTTATTTTTCAGATTACTTTCTCTTAATTTTTATATATTCTTACTGTGTTTTTCTTGTAACCTGCCAGATCTGGTGTTTGTCTTCCTCTTTTTTTTTTTTTTTTTTTTTTTTTTTTTGTGTT
>NW_008237890.1:1135592-1147100 GCF_000691975.1 Corvus brachyrhynchos
TGCCGATATGTGGGTTTTTTTTCCTTTTTTTTTTTTTTTTTTTTTTTTTTGTTATGGAATTCATTCATATTTATCTTCTTACTACTCCTTTTATTCATATCTAGCATGTTTTATTCTCAGAATGTAGTATGATGTTTTAAAATTATCTTTATGCTACCTGTACAGATTTTACGTTTAATTTCTTCCTTCACTTCTTTTGGACAAGAGTCTCCATTTATGTTTAACTTCTGATTTTTTAAAAATCATACATATATTTGTTTTTACAGCTTTGCAAAGGCACAGAAATGAAACACTTCACAGAATAGTGAGGTATTCTGTAATAGTGAGTGAAACAAGCTGTGCATAGGGTTTTTTTGTTTACAGTTTCAAGAATTCTTGTGCTTCTGTGGATTTCTCTCTAGTAAAAAAAGTTATTGGCAGTTGTACCTTGTTTTGACACTTAGGAAAATAACCATACCATACTTCCTATCACTCTCAGTATATATTGTGATAATCATCATGTCTGAGTTGTTGTCGTAATTTGATGCATGCCCAGTAATGTAGTTCTCATAGTGTTTCTTCTGTAGGTCTGAAATTTTCGTCAGTGTGGTTTATGCCTTACTAGAGTAATTTTCTACCCGAAGTAACATCCTGGTTTATTTATTTTATTGTCGTGTCATTGACTGTTGCTGGTTGATCTGGGAGGACATCGTTTTGATGCTCTGTGAAATATTAACAATATTTACTTGGACCCATTTTTTCAAGTAACTTTCATGCTCTTTCAGCAGGTATCCTAGTAATAAGAATTTTAATTGCTAAAGACCTTGCCTGCAGCTTTTTTGCACAGACGTAAAAGTGGCATATTTCTTCTAGGCGGCAAAACCAGAAAAAGGGTGAATTAGTATTTCCCCCTTTCCTCTTCTCCTTGTGACTTCAGTGGAGCTGGTCACCTCCTTTGATGAAGAGAACACCTCTTGAAGCAATAACACTGTTTCAAATCAAGATGGGTTTTGCGTGGCCTGGAAGGTCTGCTGGGATTTTTGATGATGAATCTGTAGAGGTGATCCCTAGAACTTCTTAAGCATTTCTTTGTACTGCTTTCCCTAGTCTCTACAGCTAGAGATAGCTCTTTTTGTGATACACAGCCTTAGTGAATAATCTCACAAGTCTTAACAGGAATGACTCTTGACAACCAGAATGTTTTGGGTACTGCTTAATTACCCTGTTGGACAAAAGAAATCATGTTAGCTGAAGCGTTGTGTGAGTATAATTCTCTGTTTGAACTTAGAAGTGAAGTTTACTGGAAATAAAACTGTTCGTTTTTAAGTTCCAGGTTAGGTTTTTAACCTTTCTTCGGTTGCGGTTTCAGTTTTGGGGAAAAGTCAAGAATTAAAATATACAATGGACGCAAGGACAGAATATTATTAAAGAGACTTCTGTGTAGTGTGAAGTGCCTTCTGTTAATGATTCAGGTGTACAGGACAAACTGCCCAGGAGATATTGGGACATCAGTAGTTCCTGGGTTCTAGAGGAAGGTTGGTATCCAGGATGTATTGTTTCTGTCAAATGTGAGATAGAAGAACAGTGTCTGACTGAAAATAACTCATGAAGAGAGCATGAGCAGAGTTAATCCTGTAACCGTTCACCATGGTACTTGTCCTCTTTGCAAGCTCTTTATGAGATACAGTACCTTGATGCATCAAACCCTTGCCGTTGGTACAAGCTGGGGATGAACAGATCAGAGCAGCCCTGCTCAGAAGGCCTTGGGGGTGCTGGTGGGTGAGAGGCTGGACATGACCCAGCCATGGGCACTCACAGCCCAGAAAGCCAAACGTGTCCTGGGCTGCATCCAAAGCAGCGTGGGCAGCAGGGCCAGGGAGGGGATTCCACCCCTCTGCTCTGCTCTGCTGAGACCCCACCTGCAGTGCTGCATCCAGCTCTGGGGTCCCAGCACAGGAAGGACATGGACCTGTTGGAGCAAGTTCGGAAGAGGCCACCAAGATAGTTGAGGGGGACAGAGCACCTCTTCTATTAGGAAAGGCTGGGAGAATTGTGACTGTTCAGCCTAGAGGAGAGAAGGCTTCGGGGTGACCTAATTACAGCCTTCCAGTACCTGAAGGGAGCCTTCAAGAAAGCCAGATAGATGGCTTCAAATTGAAGGAGTAGGTTGAGAGTAGATATGGGAAGAAGTTTTGTAGTGTGAGGGTGGTGGGGCATAGGAACAGGTTGTCCAGGAAAGCTGTTGATGCCCCATCCATGTTGATGTTCAAGGCTAGGTTGGATGGAGCACTGAGCCGCCTGGTCTAGTGGAAAGTGTCCCTGTCCCTGGCCGGGGATTGGAACTAGATGGTCTTTAAGGTCCCTTTCAAGCCAACCATTCTGTGATTCTATGGAAGAGTACATTTTGAGAAGTATTTGGCTGACTTACTGTAGAAAGCTCTTTCATGTTTCTTTCTCATTTCCCTTTGGAGAAAATTTTCCATTTTACAAACACTTCCTGAATAGTTGTGATGGACAGGTTCTACACAGATCATAGGTATTCCTCCACACTATTTACCTGCATGCTTCCTTGTTGTACCTTAAAGAGGACAAATCTTGAGGAGGTTCCATTGAGTAGAAGGGATTTGAAGGATTACTCTTTTAAGATTTCCTTGTCCATAATTCTTTTCTGATATGGAATAAATATTTTATCTTCATGCTTCCCTTTTCCTCATTTTTAAAAAGAGAACATAAAAAGTAACTGATTTGTCCTGTGTGCCATTTCCCTGCCTGATCTTAACTAGCAATATGGGGAAAACTGATACTTGATTGTTTCAGTTTGGTTTCCCAAAGTGGAAGGAAAGTAGACTAGATACTTGTAATTTTTGTTTAGTCTTTTAAACTGTGAATATACTGTTCTTTGAAATCGTAGAATTTTCCTTGCAAACCAAGTCTGCATTACAGAGGGAGCCCAAGAGTAAGTAGCCCAATTATTTAAGATCTTTCTAGTCCTGCTGGTGAAAAAGGTAAGACTTTGGAGGGCAAATCATCCCAAGGAAAAGGAGTGAGCAAATTCTGTGGATGAAAACCTGGTTAAATACCAAATGTCAACAGACATTTGACTTTCAATAATGCCTCTTTTTCCTTTTGTTCCTGACAACTAGGGAAAGGCAGATACTGCATCCGTTTTAAAAGAGGGCCAGTCAGCCTTATTTCAGTCTGTGGAAAAAAAGGGAACAGTTCGCTTAAAGTGCTGGCCAGTTGGTGATGATTTGGAATAGCCAGGGTGAAATTTTTTTCCAAGAGCAAATCATGCCTTACAAGCTCCTCTGCCTGCTGTGATAAAATTATTATCTCTGTGGCCAAGGGTAGCACAAAAGATGTAATTTAATTCAATGTGTAAGTGCCCCATAATATCCTGTCCCAGTCTGGTGATTCCTGTACTAACCTGGGAGGATGGACAACCAGGTGGGTTTAGAAGAAGAAAACACTGAATGATTGGGCTCAGAGGATAGTGGTTAGTAAGTTGTACACTACCTGGAAAGTGAAGACAGGCAAGGACCTGCAGGGATGTATCCTGGGACCCGTACTGTTCAGTATCTTGTGGCAATACAGTGGACTCTGGCCGAGTTTGCAGATCCATGAAACTGATGGAAATCCAAGGGTAGTACTGCCAATCAGAGAGACCTGAACAGGCAGAGGAGGAACGGGTGGCAGGAGACTGAAGAACATCAAGGTGGATAAAAGCGGAGTTTTCTTTCACCTGGGGAGGCACAGCCCCTTGAAGCAGTACTGACTGGAAAGCAGCTCTGATGAGAGGGATCTGTGGGTTTTGGTAGGCAGCAAGGTGAATATGAGCCAGCAGTGTGTAATGAAGATTAACAGTATTTGGACTGTAAAAAAAGAATGATAAGTAGAAGACTTTACTCTCCTTTACTAAGCACTAATTCAACTGCATCAAGACTATTCCACTTGCCTACTATTCCACCGATGTCGGAACGGACACCCCCCTCTCATCTAAATGCACAAAAGAGAGACACATAAACTGCAGTGAATTTCAGCAGAGGGGCAGAAAATTGATTCTTTGGATTGCATCTAAAAGCTTGATGTTTCAATTAATTATGTATTAAAACATAAATTGCTCTAACATCAACAGAAAAAAGCGTAAGTAAAAACTGTTAAAATTTCAAATGTTTTGGGTGTCATAACCATTACTATAAGATCAAAGTATATTTTGAAGGTGAAGAATGGGTTGACTTGGATCTTGAGGGTTTTGTTCGGTTTTCCAGAATATAAACTATATCTTCAGTATTTGTAAGTGTCCTTTCTCTAATAAACATGCAGACTTGGAACCACAGAGTCTTTTGACTTGCTTTTTAGGGGGGGTGGTATTTAGAAGTGTTTTGAAGTTTAATTTCTTCCCACTGAGGAAAAAGTAAGTCCAAACAGAAGAGGAAGAACAGAAGAAAACAAATCTAAGTGCAAAAAGGCAGATGATGGGTGGGTGGGAAACAGTGGTGAGTACAATATTAGCCAAAGCATTACTAAAAGAAAAAAGGAGTGGTGTCGAAACCTAGGTATACATTTAAGAGAAACTTTGAGGATGGAAAGGAGCTCCTGAGATTGTTCAAGCAGGATCAGCCAGAGCAGATTGCCTAGGATTAAGTGTAGTTGGGGTTTTAATAATGCTATGGATGGTTATTCAACAAGCTTTCTGAGCAATCCACTGTAAAAAGAAAATTCACTCTTACCACACTCTTGCACACTCTTATATTTTTCGTGTGTTGGTATCTCTTACGTCTTATCCTGGCAGTAGACTAGTTAAGAGGAGTCTGGCTCCCTGTTTATACACATAGATAAGAGCCATCCTCACACAGCCATTCTGTTCTTCAGACTAAACACTCACGTATCAAGGATGTTCCAGTTTCTTAATCATTTTTGTATCCCTTTTCTAGAACCACTCCTGTAAACCCACGTCTGTGTTGTCTGGGGAGCCTACACCTGGCCTTTGTAATGCTGAGTTGTGAGCGCATTCGCCTTGCCTTTGCCTGCTGGCAGTGCTGCTCTTGATGTAGTCCAAGAAGCTGTGGACCGTCTTTGCTTGCAAGGGCACGTAACTGGTTTATGGTCAGCTTGGTTTTTTATGTTCCTCAAGATCTCTCTCTACCAAGCTGCTCTCCAGTCAGGTGGAGACACTCAGCAGGTACTGGTGCTCCCTTTGTGCAGGACTTGAATTTTTCTTTGTTGAACATGATGAAATTCCTTTCTGTCTAACTCTAGATGGTGGCAGAGGCAAGTAATACTCACTTTCCCAGGGACTGAGTTGAGGCTGATCAGTCTGTCATCAGTCTTCGTTCTTGAAGATTGCACTGATATTTACACTCTTCTATTTAACAGGAAGGTGTAATCACCTTTCAATTACAGGACTAAGAGTACACTCATCCAAACATCAGGCAGCTCCCTCAGTGCTCACGAGCATGACCTCTTAGGGCCAGTAGACTTCTATATGTCCTGTGTAAATGCTCCATAACCTAGTCTTCCACTGAGGCTAAGTTTTCCTTGCTTTGGCCATTCCTTCTGTTCCTGAGGACCTTGGGTTCCTAAATACTGGTATTAGCATTAAATACTTGAGGCAAAGAAAGTGCTGGGTTCCTTGGTTTTTCTGTGTTTATTGTCATCAGGGGCTCTGCTATATTTAGGAGTGGCCCTACATTTTCTCTAGTTTTCCTTTCCTGTTTTTATAATCATAGAATTTTACTGCACAGGTTCAAATCAAGGTAGACCTCGGCTTTCCCAACCCTATGCCTACACAATAAGACATACCTCTTCCTGCCCCAGATCATTTCCTTTTTCCAAGTAGGTCTCTGAAGAGATTACATTCTCCTGTCGTGAAATCCAGGGTTGTCTTGTACTATATCCTTCCTCTAAGGATTCTGAACTCCATCATCTCATCACTGTGGCAGTGAAACTTTAATGTTCCATGACCAGTTCTTCACAGTTTGTATGTGTCAGGTCTAGCAGTTTGCTTCTCTATCATCAGGACATTGTTACCACTGCACTCCAGAAATTCCCTGGAATGTTTGTGTTCTGCTTTGTTGACCTTCCAGCAGATGCCATGATGCTTCAAGTTCCCTGTGAGAACAGGGCCTGTAAACATGAAACTTTTTTCCCGTTGCCTGAAGGAGTCCTCATATATACTTACTCTCTAAAGCATGCACCTATTACAGCATCACCAGTGTTGTTCTGTCTGCTAACCTTGACCTATAAGCTCCTGACTAGTTCCTAATCTGCCCTCATATAAGGGATGACTCCTCTTAGCCTTCCTAGCATCTTCTTCCTGAAGAGCCCTTACCCATTAGTTGCAGCACTCCAGTCATGTGAGTTATCCCACCATGTGTCCATAATCCCAGTGTTGTTGTGGACCTGCATTAATTACACAGACCTCTGTAATCCCCTTTGTTCATTGCCCATGCATTGGTGTATAGGTGTTTCAGGGAACCACCAAAATGTGCTTGTCTCGCTTGTTTGTTGGGGAATCTCTCCAACAGTTAGACCCACAAGTCTATGGACGTTTGGATTTATCAATATAAAAATGAACAGTTAAGGGATTATCAGAGATTCCACACGAACTTGTAAGACTAGGAGAGGCTGTATTACCATTAAGTAATAGCCATTGGGCACTTAAATGGAGGATTTAATATCATGCACTAATGAAATGGGAAATCATGGTGGAAGCATTTGCTGAAATTTTTCTGAAGAGAACTGGGCAATATAAGGGATGAAGACATTCCAAAATAAACAGCTGCCCTCTAAATGCCAAATTAGTTAGGGCTTCTTTTCCTAGGATTTTCTGACTTTCAGGAATTCTTGGTGATTTAGATTCATCATGTTCTGAGCAGGAGAATCCCTAGATGCCAAGTTTTTTCATTACAGTAATGCTGTCATATACATTCAAGCCATGATAATAAATTCACTACTAACTTTCTAGGCTAGAAGCGTGGGTTTGGTCTTCTTCGCAAGGAGTTCTCCTTCCTTGCTTTTGCTTTGATATGACCATTCTTTGGAAATGTCTTTGTGATTCTGTGCCATTGTATTCTCTTTTATGATTTTATGGTGGATACCTTCAGAAGGCTTCCCCGGTCTTTTTTTATTTGCCTTTTCTTGGTTGATTAGTTGGTTGGTTTTGTTTGATTTTGGTTGGTTGGTTGGTTTTAAAGCACCTTACATTTTGGGGGTTTGTTGTTGCTGTTGTTTTATTCACCTAGGTTTTGGGGGTATTTGGGACATTTTTGGTTTTGGAGTTTGTGGTTTTTTAGTTGGTTGGTTGGTTTTTTTGGTTTTGTTTTTCATTTTGTATTTTGCTTGTTTGTTTGTTTGTTTTTTCCAGAGTGCTTAATATGTTTCTGTGTTTTTAGGACTCCTTCTTTTCTGTTCTTTGTTTTTTTTGGAAGGTCTTTTCATCCTGACAATATCCCTCTGTGGGTTTGTTATGAAGGGAGGTGCTTCTTCTCATGTCTTTGTTTTTGAGTTGAGGTTCTCACTCAGTCTGGCAGGGTTCACAGACTGGTCTCTTGTAACTCTGTATAAGCTCATGATGAGTGTGTACTGCATCTACTCACTGAATTGCAATATAATTTAAAATCTGGATAGAAGTGTTTAGCCTCTTCTAGTAAGAATCACCTATTTGTATCTTTGCTTCTTCCTAGCATGAAGGAATTTGTTGACTAGCCCAGACCCTTGGAATGATGTCTTGAACAGAGTCTTAGCATTGTTTCTGTGCACTGCAGTTCAGTCTGCAAACACATAGAGAAGTGGACTGAGCTTAGACCATGCCCAAGCACAGCTCTTATTTTCATATATTCTTTATGAATTTTATGAAAATTTATATTGATATATTTTCATATTCTTTGTTTTTCATATATGAAACTTCTGGTGTATCACCTTTATGGGTCATCAATCTGCTTTTTTACCTGGTTCTTTATGGTCATTCGGGTGTTAACATGTGTGTTTGAACTTGGATTTGGAAGCTATAGATGCCCATTGAGCATTTGTGGTAGTGCCAGCCACAGACGCAGTCCTCAGTACAGGAAGGGAGCAGCTGGGGTGGTGGCAGTGGTGTTCCCTCCCCGACGGGACAGGGATGTTCCTGCAGCACCATGGACAGGGCCAGGTTTGGGGCGAGAGCAGGGCCCGCCGGAGGCTCCGCACCTCGGTGTGTTCCGTGGCTTGGGACTGGGATGTGTGCAGAGTCGTGAGTCTCTGACATTGTTGCTGGCTGTTCTCTCAAGCCAGTTCTTTCCCCAGGTACTCCAGTGTTCACCTGCTTGCAGCTCCCAAGCTAAGGAGAAGAGGAGAGTCTCTGCGTCCCAGTCTCTGCTTTCAGAATCTGACATAATGAACTGTAATACATTGCTTTGTAAATGCATCAAGCGTCACACCTACTGCTGACATTAAAAAAAGATGGGGAGTGTGTGTGTTTTGTTTCTAAGGCATTAAAGATCTTCAACATAGCCTAGAAAATGTTAATTTAATTTTTTTTGCTGTTGTTTAAATACTAGTGTTATGGAAAGAGAGTAATAAAATCTTTGCATAGTTTGGAAGTTGTCATGTGTCTTTATCTTTACAGTACTGTGTAATAAATGAAAAGTTGAATTAAAAGCAGAGCTAATACTGTCCCATTTTGTAAATGTGCGTTTTTATTTTAATGATAAAACAAATGTGTGTGGAATATTCTGAAAAAAAGTCTTGTACATACTCTCTGCTTTTTTGCTTGAGTGCAATAAAAAATAGAAGAACCTCTATGTAATTCAGTACAACCTAGCAGAATTTGGTCAGATTTTCAATGTAATATGCTGTCTTAATGTGGGAAGATTTTGTAAGTCACCTTCGAAACAAGCCTGTTTTAAATCAAATCTCCAGTCAACCACTTCTAAGGAGATGATATTGAAAGTTCTGTCAAGCATTTTGAATGGTAATATTAAAAGATTATGTGTTTTTTAAGAAGTTTAACTGTAGTTTGTTGATGGAGAACAGAAAGAGTTGCTGGCTGAAAACTTTACAAAAGCAGAATAAAGGTTGATTGATGTAAGGCATGTAAACAAAGTGTTGTGTATGAAAAGATAGATACTGAAAGTGGTAGTAAATCTGGTTTTGTTTTGATTTGTGTATTGTTTGTTGAGTGAATTTGTATATTTGGAGAGCATAGCCAATGTTATATTCTGATCGTGGTTGTTTCTATGCAGACCTGGACAGTACATTTTGACATTAGCCATAGAGATTGACTGTGAATTAGTTGTTTTTGGTAAACATGACAGTGTGAGTAAGATTTTGCTCTTAGGGGGCCTAAAGATAAATTGTCATTAGACACTTTTCATTATTACTCTTTGTGTGAATATAAACTTCGTGTGTATTTTTCTAGTAGTCTTCCCCCCATTTTTTTTCACCATTGTATTTTAACTTTAGTGTGTGTTAAATACTATACTTTTAATTTCAGTGTGGTAAAGTGATAAACCCAGAAATTTCCAGACAGAGATCTGACAATTGTCACTGAATCTATCAGACTGTAAGAACTGATAAAGTTCTCTAAGAGTGGTAACTGTCCAGCAGTTTTGAAACTGACCTTTGAAATATCCAGGATAATGCCCACCTGTCACACGTCTAGTTAACTGTGATTCTGAATGTCTAAAGTGTTTTGCCACCTGAAGGTTAAAAAAAAAAAAAGAAAAGGAAATGTATGTAGGGAAGGTGTAGCTATTAAGAAGGTTCAGTTGAAGGTTTCTCTCTGGCTTAGTCTAACCTATCTCAAAGGAAGGCTTGCATGAGGAATTCTGCTGTGTTGAAGAATCTGGCCTTGTTTTTGGACTTAATTAAAGATTTAAAGTTCTTACTTGAAATACAAATACCCCATTTACTATGCGTATTGCATAATCTCATTTTTGGTATGGTAGGGTGAAGAAATGAAGAAAGGTTATATGTTTGACAGCATAATATAGCCACCATTTTATTAGATAACCATAATTTTAAAATCACGTGATCATTATTACATCACTGAATGTGTACTGTGGCAGAAGAATTAGTCTTTTATGAGCAATTAGTTGAGCAGATTTTTTTAGCTTGGGTAAAACTTAACCATTTATTATTAGCCATCATTTTCACAATGTTAGTTATCTTCCTCTGTAGTTCCAGATATGCAGCTGTGACATTTGTTGGAACATACCAGCTTTGTAATGTTATTTGGTAGTATTTTCTTTCTTCTTATGTAACTCATAGCAGAAAATAAAATGTTTTTTCTGGTTCAAATACTGAATAGACTTTGGGAAAACATAGTCTGAAAGTTGCTTTTCCTTATCTCAGAGGAAATATACAGGGCAAAAAGAGAAGGAATGTCTACCGTGATCTAGTGTATGTAATAGAGAAATTATGAATTCCATCTGTTTAATAAGTACTGCCTAGATTTAAGGAATAGTATTGCTAGTCAGTAGGATTGCAGTGCTGTGAGAGAAAAACATGCCATGCAGCTGTATTAATTTTTTTATTATTTCAAGAGTTATGTATTTTCCAGTATTAGTTAGAGGAATTGTTTTATTTAACTAGCTAAATTTAAGAAGTATGTTGTGCTTCAACACTTCGAGGTGGAAATAATGTTTTTTGAGATGATACTTTGTAATAAAGTTGATGATAAAAGTCTGTGCTTCTGCATACTTCACAAAAACTTTGCTGTTACCGTTTGGAACACTTACATCATCAAACCAGCTAACAAATCTTTTCATGGTATCTTTTAAGGAAGCAATGTATTAATCATTGTAGTTAAAAGTAATTTTATAGTTCAAATTGGCACCAGTGGAATTTACTTCTAATTAATACTCTACTGAACTCAAGTCTGGCTTTTTTCCCCAAAGATATGAATAGCAGTATCACAAGTGTCTAGATTTCTGAGTACGGCTGTATGGTGTTTTGCCACCTTCCTTCTTGACCCATAGACTGTATGCAGAGAATACAGATAATGAAAAACTATTTTGTAAACCATAACACGCTGTAGAGAGAGGAGAGAAAGTGTGAATTTTTCCTAGATGCTCATAATAGGGATAGTAGTTACAGACTACGCACGCATTTAAGATTTGCAGGATGCAAAAATCAGTGAAAAATATGCTTAGATTTGTCTGAAATTTGCTGCAATTTGAGAATATCAGTCATTTGTAGCTGCTACATTAAGTATAAAATTTCACATTAACTATGTGAAAGAGGTCATAATTCTGTATTTTTGTTTTAGATCAGATTCATCACTTTGAGTTCTGTTAGAAGTTAGTCCAAAAGGAATAACTTTGGATAGGCAGTCAAGCAATGTTATAAGTAAGGAAGGTTCTAATATAGATTGATGGCATTAAAGAATGTCAAAAGGTGTGTTTTGTTTTGTTTTTAACTTCAAATAATCTAGGAATAACAAGAAATAAAGGACAGTTAATAAAGACTCTCCAAAGTATGGAAAATAACCTGAGAAATATTGGTGCTTTGAGGAGTTTGGTCTGTATTTGTTGATTCAGTTTTCCTGCT
>NW_008237890.1:1147116-1191389 GCF_000691975.1 Corvus brachyrhynchos
TACATCTTGTCCCTTCTATATTTGAATGTACTGTGCCTTTTTGATTGTGAATTGCTGAATATTGTGGGTAATTCAAAGTGTCTTTGCATGCTAAATCTGAGAGGTGTTACTCACAATGACCAGAACTGCTTTAAAGTACTATCCGCATAGGGTGCAAATTAAATTTATTCTAAATACATGGTTTTTCTCCTCAGGAAAGCAAACAGTTCTTCATCTGATGGATGTACTTTCATTGATGCAGCATTTGTGTATTCTGTTCAAATAGCCTAAATATTTGAAATTTGCCAGCATTTGCTGTTTATACATGTGACCAGTAATGGGGAAAGTTTTTCCTCCAAAAACTGCTGGGATGGAAAAGGGTCAAAATAAATACAGGTGCTTAAGTAAACAGCTGTTGGTACACTTAGAAGGCAGTTAGTCAGTCAAGACACTGACAGAATCCTCTCAATCCCAGTTCCATGGAGACCTAAATACTGCAGTGCTCAGGGCCATGAAGAAGTGGTTTGTTACCTGTGGTTTTTCCCTGGCTTAGTTTTTTTTCTGCCTTAGTTAGGTCATCATGTGTCATTGTCCAAGAACTGGTAGTCAGCACAAAGGAAGTGGTGGGGGCAGGCAAAGAGGTAGAGCAGGGAACCACAGATTCCAGACCAAAGCCTGATGTTTCTGGAGATGTTCTGTTGTTGCAGTTATCCTTATTGAATATGGATCTAGTATCTGTTTCCCTATCTGTCTATAGTCTAATTGCATTTTGCTAGACTTTTTTATAGGGATCTGCCACCTGGCTGGCTTTCTTCGAAGGTGTTCTAGTCACCTCTGTGATTGGTTCTTAGAGATATCCATCAGTATTATACTGAAAATTCCTGCTTACTTTTAGATCAGGTAGTAAATTGAAAGTGGTAAGAGAACAGGCAGTTGAAGAGAGCATAATAGCATCCTAAGGAGGAAGGAAAAGGGAGTGCTTCACAACTGTTGGTGTCATTGTGGCCATTTCTTCCTAGATACGTTTGCATTAAATTAGAATCTGTGTAGATACAAATATATTTTAATAAGAATAGGTTAAAACCTTTACATATAATTTCTAATTGTTTTCTAGAAGTCTTTTGGCATTATTGTTGTGGAGTCTTGGAGTATTTTTTACTACTAATCACTGAGATTTTGCAGTGAAACCTGACATTAGCAAGACTACCTACAGTATGTAATTCAGTACAGTCTTGTATGTGGCTTTCCAGAGTTGAGAAACAGTTAAAAGTTATAGAAGGGCTTTTTACACTTTCTGTGCTTTTCTTGCTCTATGGGTTACAAGTATTAATCTGCCTTATAGGTTACATTTCTGGTTTGTTTGTGATACTACACTTTTATAATGTTTGAGATGCTGTATTCCACAGGATATGGTTTTGTGTAGTCTGCTGTGTTCGACCAATAAAAACATTTTCAGGTTTTAGAAGTGGAATTAAGCCATAGTGGATAACTGTCAAAGATATGCTGAACTGCCAGACAGTCTGAGGATGATGGAGTAGTCTTTTCTTTAAGCAAGCCCTAAATATGTTTTTTTTTTTTTCTTAAGAGTTACAGCACTGGACTGATTTTTGTGTATTAATTGAAATAAAGTATCCTATCAGTGATAAAAAAAAAAAGGTTACTTATCTTAGGATTCAGAAAGTATAGAATCTAGGTCTGAGGAGCTAAGTTGAATGTACTTTTTATTCTTTTTGTTTTTCAGAGGTCCAGAAGACACAATAAATGATTGTAAAATCCTTTTTATAGAGGAAATGTACAAGATTGAAAAGCCAGGAGCCTATCCATTGACATTTGGGGATGGAGATTTCAAAAGTATGCGCTTTTTAAATTATTTGAATATAAGTACAAATTAAGTGATGTTTATTTAGAAAATATCAGCATGCAGAGGTAGTAGTAATTGTTTTCTGTTCAGGAAAGTAATAACATTGAATCATTTTTAGTCTTCTGTTCTAAAAGTATAGTTACTATAAGATGGCTGTATTACTTGACATATTCAGAAACTAGTAACAGCTTTGTGCTATCAGTCATAAGTGGTGAAAAAGGGAAACAGCTGATAATGCTCTAAATAAACAGTGCAGAATGAATTTGCAGTCTTATTTAAGTTCCTAGAGAAGTGTTCAGGTCACCAAAACTTCTATTGCAACTGACATGTAATTTAAGCTTTTAATAAATTAATAAATGCCAAAGATAGAATTAGTCTGTAGTAATGCAATTTAACTCTGTCATTATGTCAGGAAACAAAAAAAAGATAAGGAACTTTGCTCTAAAGCTGGTTGTACCATGAAAAAAAAGGGATAATTAATATTTGGATTAGTTTACCCTGCATGACCTTCTAAAAAAATGACTATGCCAGACCTCCTTAACCTCCCCACAAACATGGTAAGGAGTTAGTAGCAGTTTATCTAAAAAGTAGTGTGACATTTTACCCTAAGTTGGAAATATTAAAGTCATGAGTGCTAAATATTTGTGATAGCAGCACTGAAGACTGAACTTGCAGGTCTGCAAGTAGGTTTTAGATATAATTATATATTACATTCCTGACTCCATGCAATTTTTCAGAACCTTTGGAGGTAGCTTTCAGTGCACAAGGAGTCTGAGTAATGTTTATTTGTTGTCTAAAAAAAAAAAAAATCACTATTCTTCAAAGGAGCAAATACCATTCCCTGCGGTATTCTTAAAAGTAAAAATGTCAATTTCTCAAGTCATTATTCATTTTTATTATTTGAGAATTACTTTCCTCAGATTACTAAAAAATGAAAAAAGAAAACTATTCATTCTGTTTTATGTTTTCTCGGTCATATTAAAAGATGTTTGCATATCTTAAAGCATGTTTTGATTTAAAAAGATTGCAGTGTGAAAAAATTTAAAATCTACAAATACTGGTTTGCATTTACATACTGTTTCTTTTACAAGTATGCAGTGTTTTAAATGGCATAAAAAATTATTGCAATTCATTTAGTTCTTCCCTGCAGCTGCTGTGTAGTGAATTAATTTTTCAAATTGTGTGTGTCAAGGAAATGAGTGATTACCGTATTGCTGACTGTACAAAATTGTCTACAACGGTGCTATTTGATCTGACACGAGTATTTACTTATCATAGAATCATTTAGATTGCAAAAGGCCCTTAAGACCATCAAGTCCAACTGTTAACCCAGCACTGCCAAGTCCACCACTAAATCATGTCCCTAAGTGCCACATCTACATGTTTTTTGAACACTTCCAGGGGTGGTAATTCCATCACTTCTCTGGGCAACTTCTTTCAGTGCTTGACCATTCTTTCTGTGAAGCAGTTTTCTTAATAATAAGAAACCTCCCCTAGCCCAACTTCAGGCTGTTTCCTCTTGTCCTTTTGACTGACCTTCTCCTGCCTACAACCTCCTTTCACACAGTTGTAGGGAGCAATAAGGTCTCAGGTCACCTGAGCCTTCTTTTCTCCGGGCTAAACAACGCAGCTCCCTGAGCTGCTCCTCATAGGACTTGTACTCCAGACCCTTCACGAGCTTCACTGGCCTATGCTGGACATACTCCAGCACCTCAGTGTCCTTCTTGAAGTGAGGGATCCAAAGCTGAACACAGGATTTGAGGGGTGGCCTCGTGAATCTATACTTTGTACACTCATTGCCACACTAATTGTTTCAGAGTCAAGATCTTCATTGTCTATCATAGCTCCTTCCCTGCAATGTTGATAGTTGTTTCTTTATTTGTAACCTCTTTGCTTAAACTACCCAAATATTGACATCTGTGTAGAGATTTGCACCTCTGTGTATGTTTTATTCCATTTTGTTCCTGGTCCCAATCTTATTAATTTTAACATATTGTTTATAACCTTCATAAATAAGTATAATTCATAAATATAACCTTTAAAAGTGTGATCATGAAAAATAAATTGATCTCGGAATTCATCCTTATTTCTAAAACTGCTCTTTTTCCTGAAGCCAGCACTCACCACACAACCCTGTTCATATTATTCTGTTTTTTCAGCCAGGTCATCTGTTTTGCCTTCATTCAAGCATGCACAGTGTACATCACTTGAGTTGTATGCCATAAGCACCAGTGTAGCCTTTCCTTCTGGACTGTACTTGCAACCCCATTTGTACTGTGTATTAAAAAGAGGTTAAATATATATACACATATCTATAAACACACAGTTCCCTTAGCTTATATACTCTGGAAATATGCAGAGTTTTATTACAAAAACAGCAGATGAAATTAAAACCATTATTTGACCTTAAATATTCTATGAGATTGTTGTAAGCACAATCAGAAAATGCACTGACTGTAGTTTTGTCCATATTAAGCTACTTTCCGTGCCCTTGTCAAAAGATAGAATGCCTGCTGTGGAAATAATCTTCATCAAATAGACAGTGTAGGCTGTCACTGCAGAAAAACTCCTATTTCTTGAGCATGGTCACATAATAATCAGGTTTTGTATGTGTGAAGTGATGTCATTATACATTTAGCAGTTACAATTAAAAATAAAGTAGTCATTTTCTAGTTAATTAATGGAAATAAAATTCTACAGCTGAGGAAAGGAGTAAGGCTAAGCCTATTAGAAAAGTATACTAGAATTAACAAAATCTAAGAAGCAACATATTTGTAAATATCTTAAAAATATTTATATACAACATGGAAATAAGACCTGGGTATCAACATGTATTACTTCCATCAGAATGCAAACTTGTGCTGTGATAACTCTTCCTGCAAAAAAAAAGATAATATGAAATTATATATGCAACTAAACTCTGCATTGTTGGCTGAGGTGAACAGACCTGTTTTCATGAGACCAACAGTGCAGCTATAGTTAGTGCATTTGACTTACAACATGGTTAAAACACAAATGTGAAAAATTATAGTCATGTCACAAAAATGACAGTTTGTAGTTTGTATATTGAAGAAAGTTGAGAACTTCACATATTGTTTAACTGATCTACAATATGTAGACCTTTTTTTCTCTTTTTCTATTAAAAGAAAAAAAAATTACTAACCTTTTACCTAAGAAACTGGTTTCATAACTGAAACCAGTTAATTACATAGACCTAAACAATTTGTGGTGCTAAGAGATACAGAAAAATAGGCAGTTTCATTTTGTCTGTTATTTATTGGATGAGATAGACTCTTCGGTTTCCTTAGGGAGTGCTCAGTCATCACTTCTAAAATTTTTCAAAGGAGTTAACAGTTATCTGGGATTTCATAGTCTGACTTGAATTGGTGTTGACACCTTGCACAGGTTGTGAGTTTAACCTAGCTGTGCTGGAAAACCCTCAGATTTGTTCATCAACACTTGTAAAATTTTTGCTTTCTCTTCAAATGAGCTTTGGGAGAGAAGTCTCAAACTAATAGAAGATTGCCTCCATTTGGGTAGCGTGATAAGTCTGCTAGGCTACGCTTTACTAGAAGCAATATTCTCATAGATTTTGGCACTTTTTTAGAAGTATATATTTAAGTGTACCTTTGCCTTTAAGACTTTGCAAAATAGTCACTGCTGGTAGCTTTACATGTTTATTTCTCAGGTTTTCCAGTTAGTACATCTCACTAAACCTTCTATTTGCAGCTGGTAATCTTCCCTCTTCAGTGATTTTTTTATATTCTTCAGTTTTTTGTCTTGAAAACAATGATTCAAACATTCTGATATAGCACTTCTTATCATAGAATGGTTTAGTTGGAAGGGACCTTTAAAGATCTTCTAGTCCAAGCCCCTTGCTGTGGGCAGGGATATCTTTCATTAAATCAGGTTGCTCAAAGCCCTATTCAATCTTACTCTGAAAGGTTCCAGGGATGGGGCATTCACACCTTCTCAGGGTAACCTGTGCCAGTGTCTCATCACCCTCACAGTAAAAAAATTTCTTCCTTGTATCCAGTCTAAATCATGTCTCTTTCAATTTAAAACTGTTCCTTGTTGTCATTGTTGTTGCTCCCTGTCATTACTGTCTTGGTAAAAAATCTTTCCCCATCTTTCTTATAAACCCACTTTAAGTATTGAAAGCCCACAAAAAGGTCTCCCTGAAGCCTTCTCTTCCCCAGGCTGAAGAAAGCCATCTCTCTCAGCCTTTCTTCTTAGGAGAGATGTTCCAGCCGTCTGATAATTTTCATGGCCCTCCTCTGGACCTGTCCTAACAGTGGTTGGAAGGAGTATTCGGGGAACTACAGGCCTGTCAGCCTGACCTCAGTGCTGGGCAAGGTCATGGAGCAGATCTTCCCGAGTATCATCACACATGATGTGCAGGACAACTAGGGGATCACGCCCAGCCAGCAGGGATTTGTGAAAGGCAGGTTCAGCTTGACCAACCTGATCTTCTATGACAGGGTGACCCGCCTAGTGGTTGAGGGAAAGGCTGTGCATGTCATCTGCCTGGACTTTAGTAAAGCCTTTGATACTATTTCCCACAGCATTCTTCTGGAGGAACTGTCTGCTCATGGCTTAGACAGACACACTGTTCACAGGGTAAAAACCTGTCTGTATGGCCAGGCCCAGAGAGTGGTGGTGGATGGAGTTACATCCAGCTGGTGGCCGGTCACCAGCAGTGTTCCCCAGGGCTCAGTACTGGGGCCAGTTCTGTTTAATGTCTTTATGGATGACCTGGATGAGGGCATTGAGTGCACCATCAGTCAGTTTGCAGGTGACACCAAGTTGGGTGGGAGTGTTGACCTGCTGGAGGGTAGGAGGGCTCTGCAGAAGGATCTGGACAGGCTGGATCATGGGCCAGGGCCTGTGGTGTGAGGTTCAACAAAGCCCAGTGCTGGGTTCTGCCCTTGGTTCACAACAACCCCAGGCAGCTCCAAGGCCAATGGCATCCTGGCCTGGATCAGCAACAGTGTGGCCAGCAGGACCAGGGCAGGGATTGTCCCCCTGTACTCAGCACTGGTGAGGCCACGCCTTGAATTCAGTTCTGGGCCACTCACTCCAAGAAAGACATTGAGGTGCTGAAGTGAGTCACACCATGTGCCTGAGAGTATTGATTGGATATCAGGAAAAATTTCTTCATGGAAGGGGTTATTAAGCATTAGGCCAAGTTCCCCAGTGAAGTGGTGGCATCACAGTCCCTGGTAGTGTTGTAAAGGTGAGTGGATATGGCACTTGAGGACATGATTTAATGCTGAACATGATGGTGGTGCTAGGTTGACAGACTTGATGATCTTAAAGGTATTTTCAAACTTTATTGATTCTATGATTCTGCGATGAACTGCACTGCTCAGCCTGGTGTCATCTACAGCCTTGTTGAGAGTGCAGTCAATTCCACTGTGTATGTCATTGATGTAGGTAGAAAATAATAGTGTTCCCAGTATGACCCTTGAAGAACACCGCTCCTTAATGGTTTACATTTTTACATTGAACCATTGGATATGGACCATTCACTCTTTAACTGTGGCCATCCAATTAAATCTTTATCCGTTTAACATTTCATTCATAAAACCCATCTCTCTTCAGTTTAGCAGCAAGAATGTAAGACAGCTATAAAGCTAAAGAGTGTCCCAAACAAGGGCCACAGAGATGGTGAAGGGCCTTGAAGGGAAGCTGTATAAAGAACAGCTGAGGTCACTTGGTCTGTTCAGCCTGGAGAAGAGGAGACTGAGGGCAGTCATCACAGTCTACAACTTCCTCATGAGGGGAGGAGGAGGGGCACACACCAATGTCTTTTCTGTGATGACCAGTGACAGGACACGAGGAAATTGCCTGAAGCTGTGTCAGGGGACGTTTAGGTTGGATATTAGGAGAAGGTTCTTCACCCAGGGGGTGGCTGGACGCTTGAACAGGCTTCCCAGGAAAGTGGTCACAGCACCAAGCCTGGCAAGGATTCAAGGAGCTTTTGGACAATGCTCTCGCACACATGGTGGGATTCTTGGGATGTCATCTGCAGGGCCAGGAGTTGGACGTGACTGATTCTTGTGGATCCCTACCCACTCACAGTATTCTATAATTCTATGACTTTATGTTAAGAATATTGTGAGGGTCCAAATCAAAGGCCTTACAGATAGGTAAATGACATCTGTAGTTCTCCTTTGACAATTGATGTATTCTGTCCGTGGTAGAGGACCAATGTGCCAATCAGGCACTATTTGCCCTTGGTGAAGCCATTTTATTTGTCTTTAACCAGCCCTCTGTCTTCCACATGGTTTGACATGTCTTCCAGGAGTCTATGCTCTGTGATCTTACTGGGCACTGAGATGAGACTGACTAGTCAATAATTCCCGGGTTCCTGCTTTTTGCCTTTTTAAAAAAATACTCCTTTTTCTCCAGTCACTGAGAACTTACCCTGACTGCTGTGGATTTTCAGACATGATGTGACTGCCGTGACTTTTTATATATGATGGAGAGTGGCTTAACAACTACATTCACCAATTCTCTCAGGACCCTGGGATGCATCTCCTTGGGTCCCATGGTCTTGTCTATGCTCAGGTTCTCAGATGATCTTGAACCTGATCTTCTCTTACACTTCAATTCCCCAGTTCCTCTCTTGAGGTTCAGGGACTTCAGAGATGTGGGAAGAGTGATTACTAATGAACAATGAGGCAAACTAAATTGCTGCATACCTCAACCTTCTCCATGTTGATTGTCATTAGTTCTGTCCCATTTTGGGGAACAGAGGGGAGGATGGGGTTGTGTGTGTACATTTTCTTTAATCTTCTATTTCTGACCAACATGCCTGTAGAAGCCATTGTTACTATTCTTTGTATCCCGTGCCAAATTCAGCTCCAGTTATACCTTAGCTTTCCCAATCCTGTCTCTACACCAGGTAGCACTTCTCTTTTCTTCCCGGGATACCTGTCCCTGATTCCATGTCCTATGCTTTTCCTTCTTGTGTTTCACTTTGGCCAGGGTATTTGCTGAGCCATGCTGGTCTCCTGCCTTCGTTGCCTGAATGCTCACTGGTGGAACTTGAGAGCTCTTGGGCTCTAAGAAAAATGTCCTTAAAGATCTGACAGTTCTATTCTGCTCCTTTTTCCCTGAGTGCAGTTTTCCAGAGGGTCCCATGTAGTAATTCCTTAAACAACTAAAGCTTAGGCTCCTAAAATTCAGGGTACTGACTTTAACCTTTCTTTGGCCCATAATGCTTGAGATCATGAATTCCACTGGGGCATGATCGCTTCAGCCCAGGCTGCCACTGGTCCTGACCTCACCTTTTAGTTAATCTGTGTCAGTAAGCAACAGATGCAGTAACACTTCTCTGTCACCTGGGTTAAGAAATTATCCTTGATGCTCTCCAAGAGTCTCCTGGACTGCTTACATCTTGCCGAGCTGCTTTTCCAGCAGATGTCAGGGTGACTGTCCTGAGAAGTCCCTGCAGCTGGATCAGAACCTGCCAGAGTGATGCTTCCTGCAGGTGAAGTAAGAAGGTTTTGTCAGCAGGCTCCCCTCAGTTGGGTGGCAGGTAATAAACACAAACCGTGAGGTTTCCTTTGTTGGTTTGGCCTCTGATTTTCGATCACAAGCTCTTGACCTGTTCATTGCTGTTTTTCAAAGACAGGTTTGTGCAATCAGTCCATAGAGGGCAAATTGCCTGCCCCTCCTTCCTTGCCTGTCCCTTCTGAACAGTCTGTAGCTATCAATTGGAGTGTTCCAGTCACATGATTTGTCCCACCAAGTTTCAGTGTTTGTGGTTAGATCATAGCTTTCCATCTGCACAGTCACTTCCAATTCTTCTGATTGTTACCCATGCTACATATGCCAGTGTATAGACATTTTAGCTGGGCTATCAACTGTGTCAGCATTTTAGATAAAAAAACTCTTGTTTTTTTAGGCATTTCACAGGTGTTCCCCTGTCAGTTATTAATTCATCAAGAGCCCCTGACTTTTCTTTGTTAATCAAAACTCCATCCCCTTCCCACTCAAAATCTAGCTCATTCTGCCTTTGAAGATGGAAGTATTGTTCAAGGTCCTCCAGAAAGACTGCAGACACAGCACAATGCTTGGCATTCCAGTCCCCCTTTCTTATAAAACTTTGTCTGGAGTTTCTCTCCACAGAGAATTTACACTGATAACTTACAACTGTGTTGATGAGTTTCTCTGTAAAGTCCATTCAGTTGGGAGGGCATGCTTTTCTTCAGCAGAAGGGGGGTTGGATTTCTGCAAAACTCTTAGTCATAAATTTCCTTCTTGGTATAGCTAGGAAAAACAGTAAAGTTTCCAGAACTCCTCTGGATGCATCAAGGATCCACCTTGTATTTCTATTCAAGAATAAACTCCTGAAAGAAATATTTACTTTTATTGCTTATATTATCCAAGCTGACTTACAAGGAACTGGTAAGCTGTACAGCTTCAAAAGGCAGCAAAGCTCCACCTGTAGGGAGAATATGCAGGTGCATCTTGGGGACAGGAGAAAATAAAGAGAAGCTGCTGATTAATTTTCTTTAGTAATTTTCTTTATGGCTTGTTTATACAGCAGAAGAAATCTTGTTAGACCTAGATAGTTAATTACCTCATTGTAAGAAAAAAAGCATTTTCAAGAGAGCAGTGTTCATGTTCAGAAATAATTATTCCTTTAGATACAGTAATGCACTTTTCTGAGATACATGGCATTTGATGTTTCTTTGTTTTTGACAGGAAAAAGTGGCCCTGAATGCAAGCACTGTAGGGCTGATCCAGATAAGGAGTGCCGGTTTTGTTCGTGTTACTTGTGTGGTGGCAAACAGGATGCTCACATGCAACTCCTGTGTGATGAATGTAATATGGCTTATCATATATACTGCCTGAACCCTCCCTTAAGCAAGATACCAGAAGATGAAGACTGGTAAATATACAAGCTTATATATTTTTATATATATTTACTTACCTATACTGACATTTTTTTAATATATATTTACTTACCTATACTGACATTCTATACATGGTACCTTTTTGATATTTGCACCTCATGAAAGAAAATGCTGAAGATGTTTTTAAATTCTGGGGTGTTTTCATCCATCTACTTAATAAAAGGCTTATGTTTTCTGTCAAGATAATTCTTTTAAATCATTCACAAGGGATAGTAGTAATGACCTTATGGAATTTCAAGACTGGTATGTTCATTTTATTCATTATGATCATTATGATCTTCTGTGACATTACCTGATCTGACTGTATTTATTGACAGTTGTTGTTCCTTAGCCTCTTCATTTTTTAAAAGCTTCACTGCTTGAGCAATTCTCTTATGCTCATGCTTCTCTGCCCCTTCATCCTCTGTCCCTGCTCATGCCCCTGTGCTCTTCATTGCCTCTATTACATTCATTTTTCATGCTATGGAAGGACAACTGCATTGCTACTCTTCATGTCTTATGTACTTACTCTTATGTCTTTATTAGCTGTGTACAATTTATACTGTTCATATTTATCACCTGTCTACGACTTACTTGAGATTCTAATACTTTATAGCTGAGTAATAAGTAGAATTTTATTCTAAGAAAGTTTTCCATTATATAGACTTCATTAAATATCTAAGATGTCTATGAATACATTACATGGAATCTCTTTGAACCTTGTGATTATATTTTATGTAAAAATCTGTGTAAGTCTTTTGGAAGTTTTAATGTTCTCTGTAAATGAATAACTCAATCTCTTACACCTCACTGGATTCCATAATGTTTATTGGTTGGTACCTGATGGTCTGCCTGTTTTCTGGGGCAACTATCCTCACATGAAAGAATTTCTTACTAAAATCTAAACTAGCTAGAAGGTGCTATAAGGTCTTCCTGAAGCCTTTTCTCCATACTGAACAGCCCCAAGTCTCTCAGCCTGTCTTCAAGGCAGAGGTGCTCCAGCCCTCTGATCAACTCAGTGGCCCTTCTATGGACTCTTTCCAACAGGTCCACATCTTTCTTGTGTTGGGTGCCCCAGGGCCGGATGCAGCACTGCAGGTGGGGTCTCACAAGACCAGAGTAGAGGGGGAGAATCACCTCCCTTGACCTGCTGCCCACACTGCTTTGGATGCAGCCCAGGATTGGTGGGTTGGCTTTCTGGGCTGTGAGTGCACATTGCTGGGTCATGGTGAGCCTTTTGATCACAAACACCTCCTCCTCTCCAGAGCCAGTCTTCATTCATTCTCCAAATTACGAATTTCCAGAAGTTTAATTCATATAATTAAAATTCATGGGAAAATGGCTATCAAGCTTTTTACCTTGTTTTTGTTTGCTTTGTAACTAACAATAGGAGTCTTAAGATCTCTACATGTAAGTCCATAGGTGCATCTGTGGATGAAGTCACAGGATGGTAGAGGTACAGTTATGGACCTGGCTTACGTGAACCAGTTTCAGGATGCTTAGTGTCACCAGCCTTGTGCTGTCTCAATGCTTGTCATTATGTAGAAATGCTTTTGCACTAGGCAAAGCAGCATCTCCTACCAAAGAAGAAGTTCGTGCCCTCCATTCTTTTTGCATACTAGCAAAGAATCATGGCTGTCTGATTCTTGATATATGAACAGTTTGCTTTAGAATTGGAAATACTTCCATTTCATGTTTTTAGAATGTAAAATGTGGCAAACTCTCTTCAGGATTTAAGCCTTCAGTTTGGGAAAGGGTAAATTTTTCTTGTGGAGATTAAGTCACTCTGTATGTGAAACAGTATTTAATATTCCATACAAGATTCAGTTTAAAAGATATTAAGGTAATATTTTTATCCTATCGAGAAACAGGGAATTCACTGTGTGAACTCACCTAGTTAATTCACCTTGTGAATTTGCATTATGTCATATTTGTTCTTCTAATTGGTTGTTGCATGCGCTTTTTCTGTAAGCAGCTGTAATACTCCTCAAAGTCATAGTGTCAGATAATTTCAGCATCTTACATGATTATTTATTTTAATCTACATGGCTTCATTGTTTTAATGGTTCAACACCTTTCCTGAGATAGTGAAATCTATTCCTGTGGACATTAATCATTAATTCTTCTATTCATATCCACATACACAACTTAATAAATCCAAAACAGTCGAAGTACTACTGCTACTACTACTACAAGTAGTAGTAGTAGTAGTAGTAGTAACAGTTGTTATTATCTGAACTAGATTATCAATGTTAGTGTAGATCAGGCTTCCTCTTCTAATGGTGTATGGTCCAAACCTAGCCTATGGGAGCCAGAAACATGGACGTGCCTTTGTATTGATGTTCCTGGAGTGGGATTAGAATGTTACTGGAAACAGCAGAAGGACCACTGTACTCCTTTTCTCTCACTACTGTAGTCACTGTGTACTAGTATCTCTACTTTCCTACCTGAATGGATTTGTGTTAGTTGGAGTAGGCCACAACATTATATTCCAAATGGCCTCACTGTGGAGTGAGTGTGTTTGTGTGTTTCTATACACATTATGTCATGTCTTGGCTCTACATGATATTCAGCAGTCTGCAGTGAAATTTGTTGCACTACCAGCAAAAAATAAGACTGGGCAGGACGTAGAAACAGACCATAAGTAGTGGTTAGCAGCATACTCTAATCTCAGCTATTTTCTCCTTTACATGATATAAGTGAAGGAGGACTAAATGAAGAGAGAATACAGGAGACATGGGGACCGCTCATGTATCATGTCAGAAAAAATAGTTATATGTTTTGCCGCTAGCACTCTATCTTTAAAGATACTGAAAATCCCTTTTTTAAAAAAAGTTGACAGTATTTGTTCATGTTGAGTTCATTTTTTAAGCCGTAGGCTTCAGCTGCTTAAGACTGGTGTATGCTTGCTAGCTTGAAACGTTCAGTCAAAATAAACAAATGGACACTCTTTTGGCTACAAAAAATGTATTGCCATTATTACAAAGTTAATTGAGGATTTACTAAAACCTTTTTTTAGGTATTGTCCTTCCTGCAAAAATGATTCTAATGAAGTTGTAAAGGCTGGAGAAAAGCTCAAACAGAGTAAAAAGAAAGCAAAGATGCCATCTGCCAGTACTGAAAGCCAGAGAGACTGGGGAAAGGTAGAGTGTGTTTTAGAAATAGCTGTTACTCTGATTGTTCATGTATGTGCTACATCTATAATTCTGCTTACATATGCACTACACAAAATTCAGTACTGGGTTGTACAGACAACAAGACAATGTTTAATCCTGCCCACTGTCTACTGGCAGTTAAAGCAGTGGAAGGATTATTAAGGTGACCAGATGTAAAAACAAAAAGAAAGACAACCCCAAATTCCCCTCCAAAACCCATAACCACATATGACTTAATTCCTTTTAACAATTGTTAACATATTTTAAAGTATGTGTTTGCTATAATATACAGATTTCATGATCTCTGCATTGAATTTGCAAATAGTCTTCAATATTGTAATACTGATTCATTTTGTCTGATGTATTTTTAGGGCATGGCCTGTGTTGGTCGCACTAAGGAATGCACTATTGTTCCTTCAAATCATTATGGGCCTATACCTGGTGTTCCTGTTGGGACAACCTGGAAATTCAGAGTTCAGGTATGTTGTTCCAGTATTAGCTGTAGTTGAAGAAAGTAGGAATAATAATGAATGGGTTAGGCACTAAATAAATTTAAACTGACAATTGCCATTTTCACCAGGACTGAGTAAAGCAAATACATTATGATTCCAATATTGGAAGTGATGCCAATAGTAGCGAAGGCTGAACTGTACTGATTTTACCATACAACTTAATAGAAAGTCTGTTGGAATTATGATAAACGTATTTCACATTTTAAGTGGGATACTTAGTGAATAGAGTTAAGTATTTTCTGAAGAGTTTTCTTCACATGAACTGATTATCCCATGCAGGGGGTGTAGACTGCAGATTTTGAAAACATTATGTGGTATCACTGTGAATGGGCTCTGTAGGTGTTTTTGGTCATATGTAGTGTATGTCCAAATCTGCTTTTAGGCTGATGAACAGCTTAGACAGCTTACACTGTAAGTCTGTGCTGCTACTGAAATTCACTGTGTATTCAGCTTTTGGTGATTTTTTGAACTGTCTCGTTTTCTGTTTCAAATACTCCTTAGGCTCTGTAGTAAACTAGGTTGGTAGAAAACTGGAAGACAAACAATCCTGTATACAGTAGAATGGGGGCTAATTTTCCCAGTCCTTTTCACATTTTGGTTATGTAAGCACAGTGCCAATACTCAACGGGGCAGGAAAAAACAAAGCAGGGAGGAGGGAACAGCTTCATTTTGTGCCAGTACTGATTTTTTTGTGGTTTCACAATGTCCAGCAAGCGACAAGCTTCCTCCCTTTTTCCCCAGCCTGATCCAATTGCAATGATTTTTGGGTTATCTTTCATTTTTTTATTGTTTTTTTTAGTCATGAAAATACATACTTCCTTGTTTTCTAAATCTGTTAGTTCTTTGTCCCTTGCATGTGTAAATGACTGTAACTGAATGTTTTCTGTCATATTTGGAAGAATAAAACCAGGGGTTTTTAAACCGCTTGAGGAGGGGCAAGCCAAAAATTAAAAGCCTCTTCTGATTTGTTTCATGAACTTATCATCATTTGCTTTCTTTTTGTTGGCTGCCAGATTATGTAAAGTCTAGTAAGTAAGAGAACTTTCTAAAATCACTTAGGCAAACTCGAAGTATCACAATCAATATTTATTTTCACTGCTTCAATGGTAATTGGAATTACCTTTTTGCTAGGAATTCTATTGGTAAGACAAAAGCTAATGCTTTTCAGGTATTTCTAGTACTGGTAGGAAAAACAAACAGAATTAGAGTGCTACTTTTGTCAAAAAAATCGATCAAAGAAATTTTTATATATATATATATATATGTATGGACTAGATATCAAAAGACAACTACCATTTATGCATAATTCATTTATTTTGGGTACAAATTAAATATTTTGTCATTAAAAAAAAAATTGAAATGCTTTCTATGTAGAAAAAAACCTTTTTTTTTCTCATAGTCTTTTTCATGAGAAAATAGTTTGTCTTAGCAAATCTATGAGAATTTAGAGACTGTATGAGAATTTAAAGACTTCTTTATTTCTGATTTGCATCGTTTTTTTAATGACACAAACTCTCTTTTCCCTAGAAGGAAATTGACTAAATATTGCTTCTGGAGCAATGTTTCAGAGCATCTGAAGACCATCTTTGCCATGAATTATTTACCACAGCTCATCTTGGGGGTGAATCACCTACCAGAAACCTAGATTTAATTGATAAAACCTGGAAATGAAAAGAAGGGAGGGAGGAATCAATTAAAGGATGTTTGATACAACAGGAAAGAGGAGCACAATAGTGGGGCCTTTTTATTCAGCATACTCACAAATGGTCTGGAAAAATTGGCAAATAGCTGATAAAGCTAAGGGAAAGTGCTAAGCTGTTGTGGATAGTAAACATGGGACTGGGAACAGTTCCAAGTATGTTATTAGTAACTGGCTTTCAGCTACTTCTTCTTCTTGTTATTTAGCAAAGAGATATTCTAATAGCTAATTCTGAAAAATATGTCATTTTAATACCCAATAGTGAACAGAAAAATAAATCAAATACTAAATTATCATTAAATGAAAGGTCAGGAGAATAAAATACATTATTATGAACAGCAATCAGGATGATTAAAGGAATGGAATTGTTTTCATTCATCTGGAAAATGTTGAAAATTTTGTGGGGTGTAGATGACTACAAAATGATGTACAGTATAAAAAAAGTGGGACAATTTGTAATGACAAATTTACAAATTTGTGATGTCAAATTTTGTAAAGTGATCGTGACAAAAACATCAGCTGTCCACTCCAAAGTGACTGAAAGTGGTACTAGTTCATATGACAAGTGGTACTACTTGAACTCTTCTATCTCGTCAATACTATGAATCCAAAAGTTTTAAATAGTACAGGAAGTCAGCCACAGACAGCTGAATCCTGAGAAATTGTGCAAGGAAGTATTATTGTGTCCTTGCCTAGTTTTCATACTCTGCACAGCTCTAATCTGTTGTTTAAAACTGCATTTTTTACTAGCTGGATCTTCGATGTATTGTGTTATGAAATGTCAGGATTACAGCAGAAGAATATAGACTTCCTTGAAAGTTGTTTGGAAGTGTAGGCTGAGAAAAGGAGCTCAGGAGTGTGAGAAGCAGAACGAGAAAAACAGGCAAAATCAAGGTCTGAAAGAAAAGATGAAGGTAGAAAGTAGTGTAATTGGTTTTGTGCTGGAATCCTTCATTCTATCAATAGTATTTTTTGCATAATATACTGAGAAAATGCATAATTTAATATATAGTCTCTTTTTATTTGTAAAGGTTGTTTGTGGGGTTTTTTTTTAATAATCAGTAGTTTGAAATCATTATTAAGTAAGTTTTTGTGGGAGAGATGATCCAGCAGACTAATGATGTTGCCAGATTATGCTACAGCTGCAGCTTTCAGGTGGTCAGGTTGCAGATGACTTGAACATTTACTGCCAGAGAGTTATCCTGGTTGGAGAACTAGTCTGTGATCCATATAGTGCTGCAGCGGCCTCTTCTTTTTCCTTGGGCAGTGTGATAATATTCCTCTCCACTGGTTACATTTAGAGTGTTACCTTAAAAGTCCCTGACAAAATGATGTTTACACTGGGATCTTCCTTGATTAAAAATTGTAAAATGTTACCAAACTGGCAGACCTCCTTCTGCTTTGAATTGTTCTAAATGACTGTGCAAATGGAGTATATCAGTGAGTACAGTTTTAGGTATTGCTTATGGAAAAAAAAACTTGGAGATTTTTCCCAAGAAAGAAAGTGTGTCTTTACGTCTTCCACTGTCACCACTGTCCTACATTATCCTGCTGATTTCCTCGGTGTTCTTACTTTCAGCTTTTCTTACGGAATAAACAGTGGAGTTCCCACCTTTAATAGCAGTCTTGCATTAACTGTTGACACAGAAACCTCTGTAGAATATTTTAAGCAGAAAATTGATTGTTAAAAGTGGTTGTAGGTGACTTGGTCTTTGAAAAAAATGCTGGAAACTGGCTTTTTTCTGTTCGCAGGTGAGTGAAGCAGGTGTTCACAGGCCCCATGTTGGTGGAATCCATGGACGCAGTAATGATGGAGCTTACTCACTCGTACTAGCTGGGGGATTTGAAGATGAAGTGGTATGTCATTCATGCGAGCAATGGTCTTGCTGTTCTCCTGCATCAAATGTATCAATGTCTGTAAATACGCAGTTATATTTGTTGTTTAAAACTAATGTTTAGGCAGATGTGACTGTGGAAAAAAATAGCTACTACTGATAAATTAAGTAGTTCTTAGTGTTTTGGAGAGAAAAATCTTAGCGAATCTTAAAGAATGCTTATGCTCAGATTTGCATTAAAGAAAAACATCAGTTACTGCTGGATTTGACATTGTTTAGGGTAGTTACATTTCAGTATACTTTTGGAGTTTAAATTGAGCGTAATATAAAATCTGATCGTGTAATTATATGCAAATAATACGCTTTATGTTCTGCTTTTGTCACGATTTAATTACATTCCAAACAGTATTTCTAAATATGTGATACATTTATTTTAATGCACAAGAATAAAAGATATGAATTACTTGATACTAGGAAGTTTTGAAAGTTCTTGGCTCCTGCTAATGAGCACTTTCAGAACTTCTTAGCAAAGTCTCACCGTCTTGTATTATGAGCACTAAATGTGCTGGGAAAGAATTCTAGTTTGGTGTTAACTTCTAAGTAGAGCAACAAAAGCAATTATGCTGCTAAACAAAACAGTAACTGCTTTCAGTTTTCATCTCCTGGTATTGACCAACATTTTTTTGTGAAGAGATTACTGTTTTCTTCCATTAAGTAATGTTTACACAAGGTCCATCCCTTCCTGCAGTTCCGGTTCATCAGGTGGAATTTTGAATCATGGATCAGGTGAAGGATAATGCAGTAAGCAACCTGGTTTTTTTAACACACGCGTAACTATCAAACACAAGAAAAAGGGCAATGAAGAAAAAAAAAAGCATATGAATGAAATTGCATTAGAGTGTAACATATTCTTTGCCAACAGCATCTACCAGCTGCTGCTGCTGCTGCTGCAGAGTTTTGCCTCTGAAGGAGTGTGTGTCTCTATTTGAACAAGTGGCATGAGGAGGTACTTGGTGTTTGGATATGGTGTCCTTAGCGTCTATCCTGGGCCAAGCTCGTGGACCCTAAGAACACTGTTGCACAGTAGTTGTATCTGCTGTGCTGGGATGCTGCAGACTCCTGTTTTATTCTTTTTAGTGATACTGATGTCCCCTTATTTCTGAGGTGGTAATTATTCAATTCAAAATATTTACTGAGCTTAACTGGATTCTTTGCATGTCTTTTCAGTTCACCTAAGTGATGTTGTGACTGTGGTTTTGTAGACACCTAAGTACTGTCATAGTCTGAAAGACATAAATAATTTTGAAAAGGCATAGTAGGAGAGAAGTGTTGCAGAAAATTCCCTAAAAACTTATATGAATGTCAGTGTTTTTCTGTTTTCTAAACTAATAATACAAGGGATTTTTTTTCCCAGTTACACTATTGAAATTAGTTTTTATTCTCTTCTTCTTTCACATGCCAGATTTTATTTTCCAATTTACTTTAATTTTTCCTGGTTTTTTGGAAAAGGTTGAGATTAAATTCCTGTAAGAATATACACAGAAAAATCGAGTTTTGTACTTTTAAGTATCCTGAGCACAGTATCTAATCAACTTGAGAAGTGAAACTTTTAAATAAAAGATACAGGTAAAAATCTCTGCTAACATCTATTCATTTTATTGTGTGAGTACCAAAAAGAGAGATGACTCTTACTTGAATTTCAATGGTACAACAAAAGTACTTGTGTGTCAGTTTTTATAAAAGTGAGAAATAAATTCATTTTGGAGGAGTGTTATACTGTATGCTTATAAACTTTATGTACTATTTATGCACACCGATGGTGTGTGCCATCTTAATGTGCTTCTTATTGCTTTAAATCAACAAAGCCACACTCAGGTAAAGTAATTGCAAAAATGCATTGCAGGAAACAGAGTTCACTGTCTAGCTTTCAGATCATGACATTTTTATGCCATGCCTTTAGAAACTTAAAATACTGGAGACCCAGAATTATCTCCAGTTTTGCTGAATTTGGGATGTTCTGGATGTATTGGAGTGCTCCTTAATAACAAGTTTTATCAGTTCTGTCAGATGTACCCTCAAGATTGAGAACAGGTACAGTCATAGCTAACAAAATGAGCAGTGGGTGAAATTGTTTTGCACATGAAGCTTTATCCTCATTTCTAATTACATGCATATAAAATATTTGCACATTAATCTCTCTCCTGAAAATGTGTAACTTTGAATTCTAGTGACGTATTACATAGCTTACCCATAGTTAGCTTTTTTTTTGAATATGTTAATATTGCTGATCTCCTGGTATTGTTTTGATAGTAATAATAGGAACATTAGCTGAAGAAATTGAGAAGTCTTTTAGTAATTTGTAATTTAAGAATTGTTTCAGAGCAGACTAACATTTAAAGACTAGATACTGGACATTAGCACTGATTGTGCAATCACAGAGTTCATGATGAACGTATGCTGATTTGTCTGTTCATTAAATCAAGCAGCTGGAGAAGTCTAACTTCCATGTTGAAAACTTGGCCTCTTATTTTGTGTCCCTGTTTTTATGTATCAGGTTGAAACTGCTGCTTATTGTCAAAAGTTTCAAGATTCATGTTTCTGCTGGGTAGAGGTAGTGTTGTAAAGATGGTAAATTAATTGTGTGGTGTGCTCTAATTTAATCCAAACAAAAATTGTTTCTTCTGTAAGTGTTGTTGCACATAGAATCATATGGGAAATCTTGAACTGAGATTCAGAATCTCTTTGGAGAATAATACTTGGTGTGAGCAGTTGCATCCTCTCATAAAAGATTCTGAGACGATAATGACTCTAATGACTCAAAAGGGACCCCAAGCAATATAGTCATTGTTTAGGTTTGTTGATATTTTATACCAAACCCATTCAGTGCCTGGAATGTAGCATTCACAAACCACTTAATGAAATTAATGTCTAATACAAAATGCATGTCTTTTAGATTTTCCATGTGTTACTTTAACTATAATTATAGTAGGCTAATTAAATTAGTCATACAGATTGCAGGATTTTTTTCCCTCAAAAAGCCAATCAATTTTGGATCTCCACCCAAGAGCCAAAGATTACCGTAATTAAAAAATGCTGCATCTAAGAGCTGTTGTATCTCCTAAGTAAACTCCTGCTACAGGAAAGTGTCTTTGACCTGAAAAGGCTCTCTGTCTTTGGTGAACCTGGTTCAAAATCAGAACAGATTTTTAATGGAATGAAAGATAATTAATCCACACTGAGTAGCCTGAATTGTTTACATATTTATGTTCGTTTTAAAAGCCTGGTAATCCGCCATTTTTGGACACTACATGGAAAGGAGTAAGAAAAACCTCAGAAAGGAATTCACATACAGTGGTTAACTAGGACCTTGATTTTTTAAGATGTTGCCCTGCATCCATCACCAGTTAGCCACCTTCTGCTGTTTCCTGCATTGAAGCTGACTTTCTTACTGTTCAGATATGTAGATTAGTCAACACTAAAATGGTGAAATGTTTTCATTGTGGTGGAATGTGCCATGACACTGCCAGGTTCTTGCTGTCAGGGGTGATTCTGAGGAAGACTCAGAAAGAAAAATTATGATGTATTCAGGCTCTGCACTTAATGCAAGGGATTTTTATTGATTTACAAATGAAATTTGTAGTTTAGCCCTTCCTTTTCAATTGGCACCTTTTACTGCAGTGTTAAACCATGAAATTTTCAAAAATAAATCACACAGTGGGCAGATAGACCAATTCTCTCAGCACTTTATGCATACAGAGTTTAATGGAGATGAATGATGACATGATTCGGTTTCAAAGGTAATTGCTTGATAGTTAATATTTGACTTGGATTTAATAACTTCCTTTAAAAAGGTTTAGTGCTTTTTTATTTTGCTTTATCATATAATCAAACTCAGCTTTTATTCATTACATTTTGCTGAGGTCAAGCTGATGTGGGATTGATGAAGTGATGATATTTGGGGATTTCTTGTATCAAGAAAGCCAATAAGACATTTTTTTGTTGTTCAGACTGAGGGTTGGAACTCATCTAGAAAATCTGATTGAGTTTGTAATATCCTATTACTGAGAAATACAATTTTTGCTTTATCTGTTGGAACCAAACTTTGAAATCTGAGCATAATAGCAGAGGTGTTAATGGAAAGAGAAAATGATTGAGAGCTCTCTTGAGATAGTTGATATTCTAGTAACTTGAAGTAGCTAATGTGCCTGTCAGCTGGTGCATAAAAGCAATCCATAGAAATAATGTGGTCAAATGATTCAATGGAATTCAAAATCTTGCTTTTTTCATTCTACATTATTTCTTTGTTAGACTTAAAACTGATTATATAACAACAGTGGATAGTGGAGTATGATTTATTACAACTGACTGTCTGTACTGGCTGTCTGAGGCTGACTGGCTTGTAGTACTAGAGCTTCAGGCTTGTCTTCCACTCATGCACCTCAGTATGAGATACTGGGTCAATGCTACTGTGGCTGAAGTTCATTTGATCTCTCATATGATCAAAGTTTGCAAACAGGATAGTTAAGAAATAACTTTATGGACACAACATAAGAAAAAAGGGCATACAAAAGGTGTTAAGAGAAGACAGGATGACAAAATACTTACTAGCTCTTGAAAGTTCCAAGGAAGTGGAATTAAGCTCTGGAAAGCAGAAGAGAAATGGCAGAAATACATATTTTAAGGTAAGAAAATGGGGAGAATGTAGGAAGAAGGGAAGGGAAAAGATAAAATTGTTTTGATAGGCTTTTTGACAGCTATTTTGTTTGTCCAAGAAGAACATAAGACATCAGTAATTCCTTTTGCCATATGTTTTCTTTAACTGTTTGAAGCATTGTCTTCAGTTCTGCTTTCTGATCCTCTTGAGACAAAAATAGCTTTACCAGTCTCATACTGGCTCTCAGTTGAAAGTTGTTGTAGGTGGTAGGAAGATCCTGTATTATCTATAGATAGAACTCAGAGCTGTTGAGAAACTGTTTTAGTGAGTCATTACTCTCCAGTCATCCCAAATAATAAGCTGTGAATATTCTTGTCGTACTTCACTTCAAAAGTAAAACACCATAAGCCCTATGGAAGTAGGTACTCTAGGTCTCCCATGAAGTCTCTGGAGTACCAGTGTCCCTGTTTCATTTCTGCTTGTCATGGGCACATTCATATCCACCTTTATTCCATTCTTTAGACACTGGGTCTGTACATCACTTACTCTTGCCATTTTTGATTTTCTTCTCTACAAGCACTTTTGAGTTCTTCTGAGCTTTCTTCCTCTCCTGTTTGAGAGTTGCTCTTATATCAGAGATTATATCAAATGTCCTCCCATTTCTCTTCATCCAGCTCAGATCAATGACAAGATCTCTGTCATTTTCCTTCAGATCTAGAAACTGTGTGTTTGTTCCCTGAAATCTCTTTTTTGTTTTTTTTTTTGTAATGTATCTGATATGAAGTAAAAGAGTATAGTTCATCTAGAGAATAAAGCAGCAGTGAGTCTTCCGTACGTTGGAGGATGTTGAAAGATCCTTGTAACTTGACCTGTGACATTTATGTTCCATAGTAATTCCTTTTATCCTCCATTTTCCTTCCCCTGCATTTCCAGTTGCTTATTTATGCATAGAACACTTTGATAATTAAAGAAAAGCAAATGTAACCTATGAAGTGCGGGATATGTTCAGGAGGTGAGCATGTATGCATAGCCTTCTATCCATAGTATCTCTTCAAGCACAGTGTTTTCAGTTTGCCTGTGGTTAGACTACCACCAGAGAACCACTTGGTCTTTCTCTGAAGATGCTGGAAGTTTGTTGGTTTTAGGCCATTTGCATTTAACCATTTTCCATAGAAGTGTATGGAAGTAGGAATTCTGTTGCCTTTATGCATTCTCTCTTGAGTTTTTTTGTCTTAAGTCTGTAGCAATTTGTCCTTGATTTATGTCTTTCTGTTATGCCAGAAAATAAAAGTCTATTCCATACTTTCTTCTCGTGAAGATGTATCAACAACCTGGTAGTTGATAAACAGAAGTTTGTCAAGAACCTGTCCTGTCTTGTAAATAGTTTTCCCCCTCTTGCTTTCATATGAAGTGTTTCTGTCTTTCTTGGATTTTTTCACATTCTTATATATATGTCATATCAGTATTTATCTCAAAATTACGTTCTAAGAAGAGAGAAAAAAATCACCTTCTGATTTCAGTTTATTTCTGCTTGTATATCAAAAAGTGCCTTAACAGTCCCTCCCCACCCTGCCACATAATCAACATGTGTGTGTTTCTTTCTTTGTTAGAAAACGCAGGCTATTCTGGATTCATGACCTTCCAAGATATGTTTCCCTGTTTTTCTGAACTTGTGACAAGCTTCTTATTCATTGTCAAAATGCAATTTGTTTGATTGGTTGTGATACATCAAGCAAATCCATCCTTGTTCATATTATTATCAGGATCATCTTTGCGTGATCTGTGCATTGTGTTTGCCTTGACAGTCACTGAAAAATGAAACATACTCTGTGATTAATTCCAATTCTGTGATACTTTATTTTATACAATTTATTTTACATACTTTCTTAGTAAATGGTTCTTGTCTGGTTGGCCTTTTAAAGTTGTTTCTTATACTGTCTTTAATAGAAATTCATTCTATTTCTGTTGGTTTTTAGAGATTTATTTAGTAGAGTAAGTAGACTGTTTTAAGAAAGCAGATACCAAAGTTTATACATGTCTTTGCTAGGTTTTGAGTATACTTTTTAACTTCATAGCACTTGTATTTATTATGTGCAGATGACTGCAGCTGAGTTTCTGTTAGGTTTTACCTACACAAAATAAAATGAACCTAATTTCTATAATTATCTATGGCCTTGTTCAACCAGCATTTCTCTTTCTAACTTTCTCTTTTTCTGCTGTTGTCAGTCCTGAAATATATGTAACAGTCTTGCACTGGATCCTAAAAAATGTCAGACTTTTAATAGTGGTAAGAAGTGGACTGAATTTTATTACTGCATAGATGTTCCGAATTTTGCTTTAAATATTCATTTAGATATTATTTTCCTATTAAATGTTTATCTTCCACAATTGCTACATGCTTTGTACCCAGTATGCATTTCCAAAGAAATAACGCATTAAATATATATGTAATGTGTATATTTATGTATTTCTGGAAATACATGAATTTCCCAGGAGTAATATGAAATTCTGTGACAGACTTTGTCCAGGAAGTAGAAATACAGGCTTTACTTAAGTGTATTTAGATTTTGACAGTTTTCACAGCTCATGGTAAAAGATTTTATCAACCTTCTTTCAATTTCATGAAAATTCTACATAGGAACTATAGTACAGAATTATTTTAACTTACAAAATATGAATCTAAATCATTTTAAACTCTCACTGATTCAGAAGAGTTGGGATTAGTATTTCACTAAAGCACCTGCCTTGTACATAAGGCAGCACTGTATGTATGTATCAGCACTAAGCTCCTTGCACAAGCTGAAGTGGCTGACATGATTCATCCAAGGTATTTACTGTGTATTTTAGAAACATGATGTTCTTGTAAACTCAATGAAAGCTCAAGAGCAAGTAACCACTTGCTAGAATATGTTCTCTTCCTCAGATTTTTTTCTCAAAATAGCTTTATAAAAAATGCAAAAGTAGCAGTTTTTAAGGCAGGCAGTTTTTCAATCAGAATTTTTTGGGAAAGTGGTTACATCTAGAGCAGTAGTTTTGTGCTGGCACAGCTGCTGTAGGACGGTGATATTGAAATTGAAAACATGTCTTTCATGCCTTGGATTACAGTTTTTCTCTGAGTAAATAGAACAAATAAAGTTGCTTTTTTTTTTTTTTCTTTTTTTTTTTTTTTTTTTCAGTTGAGTTACTTTACTTTAGAGCGTTAAACCAAAGGATAATCTTCTTGCACAGGATCGAGGAGATGAATTCACTTACACTGGGAGTGGAGGTAGAGATCTTTCTGGCAATAAAAGAATTGGAGAACATTCATTTGATCAGACATTAACGCACATGAATAGGTAAGTTTTGAAGATAAAATTCAAAAGTATTCCAAAACAAAAAGTTGGGTTGTAGTGCTTTAATTTAAAACCAATGTTTTGCTGTATTTTTTCACTCCTGTACATGCTGTGTTTGTAAACAGCAATGCCTCTTGCTACTAAGAGGCATTTTATCAAGCATTATAAAGTTTTGTTGCTTTAAGGAACATGCATCTCAGTGAAATACATTGCTGAATTGCTGCTGCAGCTCACAGTCATGCCTCTGGTTGAAATTGTTCTGCAGTCACCCTCAGAAGACTCTGTTTTAATTAAGTGAGAAGTTTGTCAAAGCTCTTGAGCAGAAGTTTTCTAATTCTGGGTGTTTTGTTTTTTAAGTTTCTCCAGTGGGTAAATCAGTTATGAATTTAAGTAGGAAGAAAGCGTTTTCATTTTCCCATGATAAAAGAAATATTTTCTGTTTTGTTAGCCCTTTCTTCCGTCATATTGTTCTATGAAGAGCAAGGAATTAGGGTGCTGCTTTATCAAAACAGGTACTTGAAAGAGAACATACATCCAGAGGAAGAATTAGACATCTGCCTGAAGTGTTTTTCCATCCTCCAAAAGCCTGCCTGAACAAAGAGTACTCCATCCTTTTCTGTTCCTAAGAGCATAATCTATTACACAACTGACCTCTGAACACCTGTGGGATGCTGAGAGTCACTGAGAACTTTTGTTTGCCAGGTCTGCATTTAGACACGTTCTGCTGCTCTCAGACTGGCTGGAGAGGGATTCTTTCAAGCTGTCTAGAGGAGAAAGAGGAAAAGCCTGACTTGGCTGCTGAGACAGGGAGGGGGAGGGGGTATGTGATGCAAACATGAACAAGAACAAGGAGGGAAGAAAGAGGGAAGTAGATTTAAGCAGTAGCTTTACAAGCAGATTTAGTGAATAGAGCAAAGTTGTTTTGGGACACAGAATTAAAGGCTGGACTCCTTAGTGACAGACAGCCTTTCTCTTAGCAAATGAGAAATCCAGAGGCAAAACTACTTAGCTTTGAAGACGTTAGGGTACGTGGAGTAACAACATGCTGCTCTCATTTGGTGAGCTTGATACAAGTTCTCAAGCACTTTGATTCAGAATATTATGATGATTCTGTGTAGTTGAATCTGTGTTGGTTTTGCTTGTCCAGATAGTTTTACAAGGTTTGGTTTTAAATGGGAAACATTTTTAATGTTGGCGTAGTGTTCCTGTCTCTTACTGTTCTCTACAATGTGGAGAACTTGTACCATGTCTGTTTATAACGCATATTATTTCTTCTGTTTTGAGTTCCGTAATTTGAGTTGTGGCTGATTCTGAAGGGTTTTCAATCCCTTCAAGTCAGGCTGTGGTAGTAGAAATACTGTTTCTTACTGGCGACTTGGTCATACTGTCTTGCTCCAGGTTTCTAGAAGAGGGTCTTCATGGCTAAAGGAGTTTGCTTGTCCTTAAATTAGGTACTATGATTCTAAGTCCTTCTCTAACACCTTCTGAGGTATTTTATGTATCATGTGAGAGTGGAATGGTACTTAGAGCTTTTTTGAATGGTAATTGTGTACTTTTTTGTCTATATGTTTTTCATCATATTCATTACTTTTGTGTACACACTTAAAAAGCCTGTATTGATGCAGGATAGCAATGGGGAAAGCTTGCCTTTTGTTATAATTTTAATTTCCTCAATGCTATTTAGGAAAGGATTATTTTTAAAAATGAAGACTATTAAGTCTAAAAGGATTGGTTTGTTTTATCTGGAAATTTCAGATGAGTTTTCATCTGGAACCTAGATAATAAAATATTTAGTGTTGCCATCTTTTTTTCATGCCATGCATTATAGCATGGATCTCATTTCTTCCATCAGTTCTGCTAAAAAACATACTGAAGAAGCTTACGCTCTTGATAAAGCAAAATTAGGCAAGGGAAACACATACAACTTAATTATGTTAACTCTTAAACTCTGTTTGGTGAAGCAATCTATCTTATGAAGAATTTAAATGTCTTTCTAGGGCATTGGCCCTTAACTGTGATGCCCCACTGGATGACAAAAATGGAGCAGAGTCAAAGAATTGGAGAGCTGGTAAACCAGTCAGAGTAGTGCGCAGTTCAAAAGGACGGCGGATCAGCAAGTATGCCCCAGAGGAGGGCAACAGATACGATGGCATTTACAAGGTATTTTGAGCCCTACAACGTGAAATTTCTCTTAGTCTGTTTTAAAAAGCCTCATATGCATTAGTCTGCAAATACTTCATTATTACTTGAAAGAAGTAGTTATTTTTTCTTTACTATAGCTTTTTAGTTTATTTTGCAAAGTGAGCCAAACAGAAATTACTTAGAGCAATGATAATAGAACATAATCTGTAATGGGATATATAAGGTTGAATTTGTAAGTTGCTTGCATGTGCTTATCAAGTTAAATTCATCCCTGAAATCAGATAATTTCATTATTTCTTCAGTCCTTCCAACTATATCGTAGTCTTTTGTTCGTTTAAAGACTTCTTGGTTTCTGAAACAAAGGAGTGTGCCTTTTAAGAGCACCATATTTGTAAAAAATACAAAAATTTCACAGCTGAGAAAAGAACTGCTGTATATAATAATAATAATGTATAAATCATTCTTCTCATTTCTTCTTGAGCAATTAAAGTATAATGTTCATGTGTTTGGCTTGTGATAAAATAATGGCAGTAATTTTATATTGTTCTTTAGGTGGTGAAGTATTGGCCAGAAATTGGAAAATGTGGATTTTTAGTTTGGCGCTATCTTCTGAGAAGAGATGACGTTGAGCCTGCACCTTGGACTTCAGAAGGAATGGAGCGGTCAAAGAAGCTGGGTCTAAGTGTACAGGTTGGTATCAGGATTTGGACAGTTGTTTTCATTCTTAGTTCCAGTAAACAAATTCCAAAGAAAGAAATCAGTTAAATTAAAGCTCCCTCTCTTCCCTTGTACTTCACTGTGGCAGCTTTTAATACTAAAAACCACTGCAGATTATATGCAAATTGAAAGAATCCTGTGATAGTGACACAGCAGAAGGAACTGCGAATGAAGCTTTCTGCCCTAGCAGTAAATTGGTTTGCATATATGGACTGGAAAATCAGAATTTGTGTCCAGTTTTGTGACTCTTAGGCTGGAACAAATTTTTCTGCAGGTGACTAGAGTCACCTAGAATCAGAGAAACCAAAACAACTGTGCATTTTTATGTATTTCTCTCTTCATGTGACTGAGAATTTGTATACATAGTGTATCTTAGGTACAGAAATAGGCTGATGCATGAAAATTTTGGCATTGCAGAAACCATGAAAGATGGAAAGAATTAACATCTATTCCTGGCAAGGTAATGGTATATCTTACAGCATACCATCATCTGCCTGATTTGTATCGTTTGTAAGCACACAGGTGCAGATACACTGTTTAATACAGCTGAGTATGGATTAGATTCTTTGACTTGACTATGCTTTTTTTAATGGTGGATACTAATTTAAATGTTTTCTCCATCATACAGGATTTTAAAATTTTTTTGTAATTATTTTACTAGGTTGTCATAGGGATCTAAAGTCTTTTAGAAGTTAATCTTTTTGGTATTTGGTTATTCCTGTATGCCAGTGGTTTTTGTTTAAAATCTGTGCTTTTTAATTTTAGTATCCAGAAGGTTATTTGGAAGCCATGGCTAGTAAGGAGAAGAAAGATAAGGTTAAAAAGCAAACTGTGAAACAGGAGCCAACCAGCCAAAGTAATGGAAACCAGAAAAGGACAATTGATGATGGTATTTCTTTTTTGCTTTTTTAGCATTTGTCAGCAAAATCTGTCACATTATTTCTAAGCCATGAAATCTTTGTGGAAGTGTGAAGTTGTTTGTAGTACTAATGTAAATTGATAAGCACATGATCTTTAATTATGTAGCAGTGTAGGGGTCTTAATCCTTTTTACTGCTCCTAATGTGTTTTTTTCTCTTAAGCTCTGCAAAAAAAATGAACATTCTTCTGTGCAGCTGTGCGCTGCAATCCAAAACAATGCTGAACAGTATGAACTGGAGTAGGAATTTGCTTGCTGCAAATCCATGTTGCAATCCATGTTAATCCAGGTTTCCTCCTAGAAACAGTTCTGTCTTCTGTTAGTTCAGACTAACACTGTTGTTACTGTGTCTGATGGTCACAATCTTAAGCAGGTATAGAGGAACCTACGAATACACCCAAAGCCATGAGGATGGGAGATGGAGGGAAAGGAGAAGCTTTCCAGCTGACCCAAGAGCAGCAATGGCTGATTAGAGAAGACTGCATGAACCAGAAGCTGTGGGATGAAGTACTTGCTTCTCTTAAGGAAGGACCAGTATGTTTGTTGCATGCATAATTTTTATTGTTTGCCTTTTCTTTATGTTATTAGGAGAAATCTTGAGTCCCTCTTAAAACCTCATTTGCTTGTTGAACTTATGCAAAATGTAGACTGTCTAGCATTACTTTTACTTGTAAGACGTATATTTCAAGAAAATAAGCCTCATCTGTGCAGTTTGCGTTTGAGGGATGGGTTCATGCCTCCATAATAGAGATCTTTTCTTGCTCAAAAAACACTTTGAAGTTAAAAGTGGATTTTAGTTTATTTTCATTTTTGAAGAGAGCATGTTTTCTCTGAAATACTGAATGTATTTTTATGCTGTGCTAATGTCAGAAATCAGACATGAAGAAAGATGGTTGTAGTCACTACGTTTTGTTTAGGCAGAAAATAATTTTATGTCAGGTTCCCCAGGGACATATGCCCCATTCCTCAAAGCGTTCAAGGCCAGGCTGGATGGGACCCTGAGCCACCTGGTCGAGTGGAAGATTCCCCATGGCATGGGGATTGAAATAGGTGTTGTTGAAGGCCCCTTCCAACCCAAACTGTTCTCTGATTATATGATTCTTTGATTTGTAAAAGAGCAGGGAAATTAAGCCATTAAAGACATGCTTCCTGATTACTACTAGAAAGCTGTTCTCAGAGATATCAAGGACTTAAGAACTTCTGGAAGTATATAATTTTTATGTAGTAAGTGGCATTTACTAGAACTATAATAGAGTTTGTCTCTTTTATTCCTTTGCCCTACATTAGAATTTTCTGAAGAAACTGGAACAATCCTTTATGTGTGTCTGCTGCCAGGAGTTGGTTTACCAGCCAGTGACAACAGAGTGCCTCCACAACGTTTGTAAAGTAAGAATAAACTGCCTTGCTCTGGGCTGTTTTCTTGGTTCTGAGACTGCAGTCACCAAAGCCATATGCATTTTAGAAAGACAGTAATAATTGCATAACATTCTGAGCAAAAACAAGCAACAAGTTTCCATTCAGTGTTTGCTGTGTAAACACTTTAATTTTGTGTAATGAAGAGTGGAAGTATGTTTCATATAGTTCCTGATAGACGTAATGAGTGAGGTTTACCATTGCTGTCATGCCTTTGTGATCAGTGGAGGTGCTCTAGGAATTGGTTAGGCCCACAGGTTAGATTTTGGCACAGTATCAATGATTTAATTATACATCCTTAAGAAATAAAACCAGATTTTATGATTTTATAACTCTCTGTTAAAGAGTTGTGAAAGGCTGGTGATGCCATGAAGATTTTTCGCCTTTTCTTTTACACCCCTGTTATACCTTTTTACAACTTCTGTATTCTTAGTGCTTTTTGCCTACATTCTTGGACTTGTTAGTTCAGCTAGAAGACTAAACATTTTAGAAGCTTCATAGTTAGGGATCAGTGTGCCCCAGACCCCAAGGTCCTCTCCAGAACACATTCTGTAAACTAAGATAGAACCATCCAGGGGAAGGCTCCTTGGGGAGGGGGGCTCACTTGAGCCTCTCATTGGGGAATCTTTGATAGATATGCTAATTAGTAAAGATCTATAATGTGATACCAGATCTTTTGGGGTGGGCATTGCGGTGTGTATTTTGGTACATTTGACCTGGACGTGTGCACCTAAGGATCCTTAAAATAAATACCAAGGTAAAATCCCCTTTCCCCTTCTAACCATGTTTGACTCTTGATTTTAAGACCAGGAAAAGGCATCAGTGGAGGGTAAATACCCTAGAAAATTATTTGGGCTCCTTCAGAGAAAGTTACGTTATCTTGTTATTCTTGGCATTGTCCATGTTTGGTAGGAGGGCCACAGAAGTCAGTACATTACTCATGCGTCTTAAAATCATGGTCATCTGGATATAATGTAAGGAGCTTGGAATCAAATCTGGACCAGAGTTAATTTTGTAGCACTGGTGTGTACAGATTCATGATCTAAATTGTGCATCTTTGAATGGTGCCAGCTGTACCTAGTATTTCTGCCTGAGACTCTAAAAGGACTCAAGCTATTATCATCCTAGTATAGTATTCGGTAATGATAGGCTGCTGTTCAAGAAGATTCCACTCCAGTAAGAATCAGGGTGTTCTTATGTGTGGCCTGCACACAAAGATTATGTCTCCTTGAAAAACAAGAAATATTATGAAGGAGTTAGTATTTAGAATTATGGAAGTTGGAAAACCATGGAAAAAGAAGAGAAAGCTGAATGGCAGCAAACCCAGAAAGCACCATATTTGAAGATGTCAGTAAATATTTGAGGATATAATGTAACATCCAGTTAAAGTTGTAAGGAATAGTTTGATAGTAAGCTGCTGTTGCTGTTCGGACACAGATCTGCTCTGGCAAATTTACGATGCTCACTCAGGAGTCTGCAGTAACGTAGTAAGGATGACAGCACAGATGCTAATGTGTTAGAGATTATATTATCCTACAAATATCTGTAAGGCTTAACTGAATCTATTCTGATGAGGTAGATGGAGATTGTTACATAAACAGTATACATGGTATATTCACCTTCCTCTTGAAATGAAGGTCTGGAAAACTATAGCAATCCGTGAAGCTATAAGGAAGCTAAAGACTGGCTGTGACTTACAGGAAGGCATTAGTGGAAATGAAGGGGAAACCTCATTAGTGATTTAATTCCACCCAAGCACAGTGTTTCCCTCCCCAGCACAGAGAAGAGTTCCTTTGCTAGGACATTTTAGTCACAGGCAGAGTCAGGCACCAGAGGGCTTGGCAAAGACTTCCTTTTTTCTGGTAGTACAGCAGATTGTGCCTTCGGTTTACAGTGATTCCTTACTTTTTGCTGGTTAAGCTGTCAGTCTAAAACGAAGTTGTCACAATTTACTTCTCTGTCTTTGTGTGTCCTAGAGTTGTTTACAGCGCTCCTTCAGAGCCGAAGTGTTCACCTGCCCTGCCTGCCGCTATGACCTGGGGAAGGGCTACACCATGGCTCCCAACAAGGTCCTGCAGACACTACTGGACCAGTTCTTTCCTGGTTACAGTAAAGGACGATGATGTGCTCAGACCCTTCTGTACTTCTCGCAGTGACTTTATAGAGAGTAAAGGGGGATAAACATGGGAAAGTCAGCAGTGGACCAGCCTGCTTGATGGGACTCAATATATTGTCACATTTTGAAGCAGCTAACCCTCTTCCCCTCATAGCCATTTTTGGTGTTGTGAGAACTCTAATTCTCAGCTGTCTTTTAACATCAAGGGTAGTTTTGGCCAGTTAACAAATAGTTTTTAAAGAAGAAAAAAAAAAAAAAAAAGAAAAAAAAAAAGAAAAGAAAAGCCTCAGCTCTTACTGGCCTAGCTGATGCTTAATTTATGATTTGTTTTTTTTGTAACTACCTCAGGACAGAGGAAAGTAAATTGTGTCAAACAATGAAACAATGTTGGGGATGAAAAAAAGTTAGTGATGTTTTAGCTACACACTGCCTCCTGAATATTAGTTGTGCCTGGTCCATGTGGTTTGATTTACAAAAAAAAAAAAGAACCCAGTAACAAAACACAAACCAAAAGAAAAACCCACAAAAAACCAGGAAAAAGAAACAGATTCAGCACTTAAGCCATTTGGATTAAACAGTAAATTTTGTGGTGTGCATAATCCCTTTTTTGTCTTTTTCTTCTATTATGCTGTATTTTTTTGCAAGAACAGGCTGATTTTTAGTCTATTTTTGTGAGCTTCATTGTGCTTTTCTTGTATCTTATGCAAGTTGACTACTAATGACTAATGAGAACAATATGCATTGTTGCTGCATTAGTGTAAAGTGATCTGTGTTTTTTGCACTTAAAGAGGGTATTCAAGACACTCTAGTTGTGTAAAAAATAGTTCATATAAAAAAAGCCACTTCTGTATTAGTTAAACTGTATGCTTTTAGTAGGTCTTGTATCAGTGGCAATACATCTACACAGCATTAAAGGCAGTGCTAGCTTGGAGAGGGTTCAAATCGCTTCATATTGTGATCTGAAATTTTATATACAATATATTCCCCCCCTGCCCCCCAAATATACCTTATTAAATATTTTATGATTCAGAAAATTTGCTAGTTTTGTATTTACTATTGTCCACTTAATTAAGTAATCAGGTTTTTACAGAATTTATTTTTCAGGTTACTATGCTTTCCTTGGGTGGCTTTATTTTTCGGGTGTGAGGCTTTATATTCCTTAACTCATTTCTCAATGAAAAGAACACTTAATTTAAAAAAAGGCCAAACAACTCCAAATCAAAATCCAGTGGTGACATTAATACCTATGGAGTTGCTCACAGCCTGTAGCAGTGCTCTGTTCATGTCCCAGAGAGGGAGGGAGCCCTGCCTGTCCCGCTGGGCTGTCGGTGCAGCTGGGAGCTGTGGGATTCCTGCACGGTGGTTGGTCAGCTGGGTGAGTCCGATGGCCTCTGTAGGCACTGAGGTTGCAGTGACAGCCTGCAGCCCACAGTGCTACAGGTAGCTCAGTAATTTCTGGAGAAAACAGATATGATTTTACCTGTGTAACAGTCATCGCATCTATGCGGTAAGCACATAAGACTTCTAGCTTTTAGCTGAGTACTGTAAAATATTTTAATGCTTTGTTTTCCATTGGATAGATTTTACCAATTAATTCACAATATAAATTTTATCAGTTTTAGGTCAACAGTGGGAAGTTACCTTCTTTATACAAAAATATGTAAACCAGTTTTTTAATATATTTTTTTCAGTGACATAATCAGGCAACATGACTGCTTTTAACAAATTCTAAAGGAGCTTGTCAAGACTGTGGAATTAGATTGGCAACACAGAGTGACTGTCCTTTCCTCACATTACAAGCCTGCAGTGGCTTTTCATGATTCTTACATCCTTAATACTATATCAATAGCTACTGAAAGCTAGAGTAAAAAAATTCTGATTTTCTTCACTATATATTGAGGTTATTTATGATGTAGGTGCAGTTTTTCACATAAAAACTGGTATCTGGCCTGACTTTCCTTTAATGAAAGCCATTCCTGTCTCCTATCATCCACAGTCTCTTTGTGTAAAGCCCCCTATTGAAGACATGAGGTAGGTAATGAAAAAGTTGCAGTCCCAAAACTTTCACTGTAAAAGACCCAAAGTTTACAGTACTTAAAATATTGCTGTGAGCACCAGCCTCGTTTGCGTCGCTTGAGAGAGAGTTCCCAGGCTGAGCGTGCACGTAGATCTTTAAAAAGAGTTTGGGTAGTAGCTGGTGCTAAGGTGCAAAACTCTGTGGTTCTTTCTGTGGTCTCAGTGTTGTCCCAGTGCCTGTTTCCTAATTCATGAAAATTGTGCTTCGTGTGGCTGAATGAGTTGCTCCCTTCAGGGATGCTCACATACATCAAACACAGACAACTCTGCACAGCCCTGGGCAGGTTCCTTTCAAATGTGCTCGTAGCACAAAGGTCTGACTGTGTAACTAGTCACACAGAGGATGGAGAGGATTGGTTTTTTGTAAATTTGATTTGGAACATGCTGGAAAAGGCTCATGTTTAAGGTCTGAGTTCTGGCTGCAGAGTAATTTAATGTGGCACTGTGTGTTGCAGGAGGGCTCTGGTCTGAGTGCAGTTGGTGCTCTTGGAGGGCCACAGCTTCAGCTGTGCATCAATTTTTACACAAACTGTAGATAAACTAAGGCAAATTGAGTGCTCTGTATAAAAAAGCGCCAGAGGGGGACTTGAGAAACTGTAGAAAGAGAATGGTTTTTTTACCCAAGATTTAAGTAATACGAAAAAGTTCACAGTGGTCTTTTATGCCTTCTCCAGAATAAGAGAGGACTAGATGGAACCACTAAGAAAAAATGATGTGATATAGAACAAGATTGTTACTGCTTGGTAAAATGGATCATCCTGGCTCATTAAAAAAATTAGAGATTTATTTAAATACTAATCTCTGACAGTATTCCTTTGTGTAGAAGTTTATTGCTGCTGCAGCCATTGCCATAAATCAGAACTTAAGCTTCATAATTTCATATTGTTCTGTTGGACAAATCCAGCTGAAAAGTTTAAATCCAAAACATGACAACACTTAAAATTGTGACCAGTTTTATTAGACTAATAACACTGACAGGTAAAAAATCAGTATGAAATATTAACACTAGCAATGCTAGTTAGTGGTAATATGAGAAGTAAATTTTAAAATCTACTTAATCATTTTTTTACAAAATATAAACAATTACTTCTGCAGTTAATATTTATTAGTATTGCCTTGTGTATCTGCATCTTTTCTACTTTTTAAACTGTATTTTCCATGCCACTTTGCAAATTGGGTGTTAATTGTTAAAACTTCAGCACAAAACAGACAAAATGCTGAATCAAGGCAACTTCCAACATCAACTGCTGTGAAATAATCACATTTTGTTTACACCTAACATACTGATTGTATTTACATTTTAACTGAGCAGTGATTCAATTAACAAACGTGGTGATTATTCAAAATATACACAGTATAAATATCCCCAGGAAATCAGGAAAGGGCCATCCTGATGGAGTCAAAAATGCAGGCAGCTGGAAGCAGTCTTAGGAAGATGCTCTCTTCTGTTCAGAAAATGGAGATTCATAGGCTTCCATTGGTGGGCAGGTACAAACCAGATGTTGATCACCATATATGTCATCAATGCGAGCAATTGTGGGCCAAAACTTGCTTTCAGGCTTCACAAATGGCTAACAGAGAGAAAAAAACCCAACCATCTTAATTTTTCTGCCAAGTAAAGCTACAAAATTGTAATAGACATTAGAAGCTTGAAGAATTACAAGTGCTGTGGAAGTGGATTTTTAAGCCATCCTTCAAATCTCTTAGCTGTCACTGAAAATTAACAAGCATGTACAATAGAGGTGACAGTCAAAAGAATGTTTAGATTTTCAAGAAAGTGTAGTCATGTCCTCTAACACATGCTTGCAAAGAAGCAGTTTTCATGAGATGAAAGAAAACTTTATTATCCTTTGAACAACTGGCTTACAGATAGGAACGAAGGAAAAGTGGAGGAGACTGCTGTGCTGTTCAATATAGTTACAATATAATACATAAAGGAAAGTGGCAAACTTCACAGGTGTAGTTGAATTCTTATTCTTTGAAAGAGTACATATCACTAAAATACTTGCATTTAAGTTTCAGATAAGAAAGGTTGGTTACACCTACATTTAGCTGCTATGACTATGGAAGCAATTAGGAAGTCTGATATCAGAGTCCAGCTCCAATGTGACCTTTATTTGTAGCAGGTCCACACTGGTGTTGCTTTCTCCATGCTGACCATGGGGCATCTGGTCGCACCCTTACGCAAGTTCTTTTGAGCAGAGCTTTGAATGTCAGCACATGGGACTCTGTTTTGGGAGCCCTTGGTGCAGTATGTCAGAACTGAACAGGCTGTTTCCAATAGGAATGACTATTCAGTGTTGAAGTGCTAATTCAGAAATCCAAGTCTGAACCTACATGTAGAGATTTTTTTTTTTGAGCTCTTCTTTCCTTGTCTTTAAAAACAAAACTAATGAAATTGCAGTAGAGCTCACACACATAAAAATTGAGCTACAATAAAATGGCTCTGAAGTTTTCATTCTTACTACATTACTTCATCTCCAACTGAGTAAGAAACTACAGAGCACAAAGCATATTTATGTATTACCACACCACGAAGTTCCCATTATGTACTCACCAGTGGGAATGCTGCCACTTCTCTGGAGTAGGGACGATCCCACTTGGAAGAAGTGACACAGTTCAGAGTATGTGGTGACATCTGCAAGAAACAAGACATGTTTAGGACATGAATTTACTGAATTCAGTTGAGCTATCAGTGAGAAGCCTTCTTCAAGTTCACATTACCACATATGAATAATTACTGTCTAGAGAACACTGTTTATCAGGGGAGGTGGGGGAAAGGCAGATTTAAACCAGGAGGCAAGTCAGTATTTGGATTTTTTTTCAGTTTGCCTGAAGACGATACCCAAGGCTTGAATATGCTTTTGGCTTTTCACTAAACTTAGAAGTCAGTAAAATATTAAAAGAGTTGAACAGAACTTGAGCTGATACCAGTTCTGTCCTGCCATTGCTAAAATAATTAATTCAATCTTTATTTAATTGTTACTGCTAAGATCATTCCACTTCCTGTCTTAAGCACACAAAATAAGCGTTTCTCTTGTTACTTTGAGATAGTCTTGAAATATAGATTAAATGCTTGTGGAAATAACTTTCTCTGCTCTGTCAGCAAGGGCTTGACTTCTGACTTGAAAAAGTCAAAATTCAAATTTTAGAAAACATTGAAGGTTTCTCAAAAAAATACTGTGTTCACTGTTGTGCACTGTTAGTTTTGAGAGTACTGAAAGACCAGGACGTGGGCTTTTGTAGTCTCAAGGGTTGAGATCATGCTGGTACCTTGCTCTACATGTCATCTTACCTTTAGTGGGTTAATTTGGGGGTCCATCCTGCCCTCCTCTATTTCAGCAATTTCCTGCCGAATGTTGATCATTGCATCACAAAATCTGTCCAGCTCTGCTTTGTCTTCAGACTCTGTTGGTTCAATCATAAGTGTCCCTGCCACTGGCCAAGACATGGTTGGAGCATGAAAACCTGATGACAATAGCAGAAATCAGTCACTCTCAATAAGTTATAAGAGAATACATGCATTAGCTATCAGCAGATTAACAAATTCAGCCCTTCCTATACAATCATCTTTACAGGACTGAACATTGGTAGTGTTGGCACTATACTTTAGAGGTAAGACAGACTTTTCAAGTATCTTTGTTTTTAGCGCTGAAGGGTACCACCAGTGTATTATTTACAGTAGAGTTACACACTGATGTAATGAAACAGTTAATTAAAAAGGAACTTCAATATACTTATCTGTGGGAACTCACCTCTATACCTAGTGAAAAGTCTGTTTAAAGTGGTGCATGATATTTAAGGCTCACTTACAAAGGGCAGGAAGGGTGGGTTTTTTAGTATCACAATTAGGCTTTAGATTATTTCACTGAAGACATATTACTGATTAGGATTTTGACTGCTTTCATGCATATTTATTAGAAGCACAGTTCTATAGGATCAAGCAGTTCAATGGGTTCTCTTGTCTGGCAGCCAAAGAGCATCCACAGTCAGATCCTTAAGTGCCTGTGTACAAAACTGCATAAACTATATGAGGATGGAACTGTTGAAATCCTATTATCCTACTTCAACAGTATTTCTTTTTTTTCCCCTATTTTATTTTGTTTTGCTTTGTTGGAATCTTACTAAGCTTTTGGCTCCAACCCACTTACTCCGAACGGTTGAGAGTCATGTAATCAGTAATTTGATGGGGCAGTAGACAAAACTGTGAAGTAGCAGCAGAGTCAGAAGTACCTACTACAACTCAGTATATGCAAATATCTCTCCAAGCCCTTAAAGAACATGAGGAAGCCTGCAATGATTGTGACAGATTCATCATCCATAAGCACAGAACTAGAATGTTTGTGTCTCCCTTTAGAAGAGATTTAGAAAATTTTCACTTGCAGTGCTATTTTAAAGAATAGACATTTGATTTACCATAATCCTGAAGCCTCTTAGCAACATCTACAGCTTCAATGTTTGCTGTTTTTTTGAAAGGTCTTGTATCCAAAATGAATTCATGGGCTACATAACCTGTAAGTGAAAAAGTGAACACTAGGTTTACTTAGTAGGGGAACAATGCAATTTACCAATCTGTCTGTTCTGGTTGGCTTTGTGGAGAACATGGCAAAAAGACAAACTCAAAAATATCCACTTGGGCAAAACCTCAAATCTGAGAAATTGTCAGGTAGGAGACATACAACTCAGTTTTTGAAGACTGGCTCCTTGAGTCCCACATCACATTAAGAAGAAGCCTTATCCAGACTAGGATGAAGACCAGAATCACGAATGAGTGGTCAAAGTAACTCCTACAATTTACATGTTCTCTGATAAATTAATTGGATTTGTCAATGGCCCAACACCACTTGGGTCTTAGGCTATCCTAAATTAATCAAGATAATCAGTTTTATCTTATGCCAGAGCAAATCTCATATCTAGTGTTATACAGAGGCTAAAGGCAAAAGTTATCTGTATTTATATGCATGATTCTGGAGAACCTTGTTTCATTATATTGTTAGATCCTTAAAAATTTGCAACTTTCATTCAATTCTATTGAAGTACAACTTGCAGGTTTAACCAAGGTGTACACCATTAAACTTAAGATATATTTTAAAGATAATGTATATTGTACTCAAATGTTCTTCGATGCCGTTCGGCTTAAACAAGCAAAATAAATTCTCTGATAGTTACTCTACTATCACAATAATTTTTTTCATCTCTTCTTCATTACTGCTGTCCTGTTGCAAGTCTGGAGAGCCAAAACAGGGTACCAGAATGTAGCTAAAATATTGTGCATTGCCAAGGGGATTCTGTCTTATCTCACAAAAGTGAACAAGGAGCAGAAATGAGGGAAACTTGGTGGTATTTTTGTTTCAGAGCAAGTGTGCAAGGGGAAGTACAGGTCCAAAAATTACTTCCAGTTCCTAAATTGTTGCACCATTGGTTGTGGAGATTTGGAAGCCTCAACTTGTTTGCTTTTCCTTTTTCTAATGTTCATTAATCTGCCATTAGATTAGATTTCAAGGAGAACAATCTAATGGTTTACTCTATCTTTCGGCATAATTTTTTCTCATTACAAACAGATATTACTTTTCTTCTACTTCCAAATATCTCAGTTTCATTGCAATACATCCATAGAAGAAGTGTGGCAGGCTATTTCTCTCCTTGTGAACAACATCAAGAGAAGTTTGAAATGCAGCTATCACATAGCATTAAAAAAAAAAACCATACTGCAAGCCAACTTCTACATGAAGCAAAAAAAAGTCAGACTGGTAGGGAAAAAAAAAGTCTAATACTTGCCTCTTGCTCCTCTGAAAAGGACTTTGTAGTGTTTCTCTAGCCTCTTTGCCATGTAGTTTGCATTTAGTATAGCAATCTCAGAAGCATGCTTCAGACCCTTTGCTCCCATTGTCTGAAAGAAAGATAACATGAAGAAACAGATCTAAAGCAGGTCCCAAGCAAGCCAAGTGTGCTCCTGCAGTGGCAAGCACGACAGACAGCACACCTCGATGCACCTGGCTAGTTCTAAGGCAGTCACTCTGCTGTTACACTTTTCCACACGACACTCACGGAGAAGCACTGGATACTGACTGAGAGCACCTTTGGTGTACATAGATTACGAGAGTATCTACTGTGTAAGAGGTTTAGCGTGAAGTCAAGTGAGTGACCCAAACCTTTCCTCAAACTGAGAAGCTTTGAACTAAATAGAAAAAAGTGCGAACACAAACAATGCCGAAAGGCACAGGCTGCCTGTCTCCATCCCACAGCAAGAGTGTGCAGAGAACTGTAGATGGGACAGTGTAAATATATGGCATTTTGCACTGTGAAGAAACAGCTCCCCTTAAAAATTTCTAAGGGATTAAATATTCTGCAATGGGAACCAGCTTACAGTCACAAGTGATTTTTACCCACAGCTGAAAAGCCACCATGGAAATTGCGCCAGTTCATAGTTGCACATTTTGAATTCCTGGAGAGCTGGTTTCCGCAGCAGAGGAAGTTTCCGTGGTTAATAATATGAAACTGGCAACAAAGTATCCTGAATGACAGCGGCCTAGGTTCAATCTTCCCCAACTCTGTCACTGGAAGCCTTAAATGTTGCTCAGAGTCCCAGTGCACCCTTCTCTCAAATAGAATGTGAGTCAACATTCATCTCTGTTGGCTAAACACTTCCATACATGTAACCAAATATTTGCTGTTTCATCACTAAATTGCAAGGGATTAACAAATTACACAGATCATGATCAAACTGTCTCACATGTAAAGCCAAAAACTAAGTTCAGTTTTCAAACTCAGTAAAATCTTCTGGAATTCAGGATATTGTAAAGTTGAATGTTACACAGATGTCAAGTGTAACAATACTGAATCACACAACTAAAAATACTCTTGGGGGAACAGTAATTACCAAGCAGCTTTTAAACATGAAAACTTCAATGTCAGAAAGTGGAAGCCTGACTGCAGTTTTCTGCCTGGTGTCCACTTATCTCAAGAGTTATTACAGACAAGAGATTAAAGAGACAGCAGTTGTCCTGACATCCTTTCTCATGGCAACATTGTCCTACTATAAAACAAGTAGGCTTGATGGATGTAAATAACCTATGACTGTGCTGTAGTCACCTGCATTTCAGTCTGTGCAAACATCTTATGATGAGTTGCTCTTAAACCTTTTCTTGTGATTCCAGTGGTGATTGAACTTGAAAGAGAAACAGAACCTCAGCTGATACTCCTTATAAAAGTCTACACACCTTGATATACACCCAGGAAATTGGCAATATAGCACTGGAACCCCAAGGTGCAGCACTGACAGTACCCAAAGAACATGCATCCTTATCCGGCTGTATTTTGATGACAGGGTGGGTAGGCAAGTAGGGAGCCAAATGTTTCTTCCTAAAACAAAAACATTGATTTTAGAACTTAAATGTGTGTTCCTGTGTTACCATATCTGGACAGTTTCAGCAGTAGTTTCTCTTCACCTTGCTTCCACCTACAGTCCTCCAGGAAAGTCTGGTCTATGCTTTCTTCAAAGGAAAGTTTATTAACACAACTGGTACCAGTGGAGGATGGCACTCAGTTTTCAACCTATCACAAGATATTCATGGTGCTATCCAAATAAAAATTACCTCCTTTAAACAAGATTATTTTCCTTTAAACATGAATGCTCCACAGGATAAATTCACACAGCTCATATACCACTTCTGTGTTCTGGATTACAAGCAGTATTATCAGCCCTCAAGTCCACAAATCATCCCTTACCCAGGAAAGAGATTGCTGAGTGAGGTCTACCATACACACTAAAAGGCCACCATGGAAGCCAGGGTTTGGGAATACAGGTGGACACCACCATTCATGAGATCAGCGCATGACTGTGCTGGAGAAGGATGGACATTTACAACCAGCATAACACCTCTCCCATCCACGACTCCGTACTGAAGGGAACGGCCAACCAAGATTCAATAAGGGATATATATGTATATATATTTATATATACATGGGTTTTTTTAAGAGATACCCACACTCCAATTGGTCCCATTCCAGGTCCTCCTCCTCCATGGGGAATGCAAAAGGTTTTGTGAAGATTTAAGTGAGAGACATCAGAGCCATAATCTCCAGGACGACACAGACCAACCTGTAAAGGGAATACTCTGTTTCAATACATTCTTCATATGCCATTTAAGACCTATTAATGAATGCAAGAAGAACAGGTTGAAAAAGATGGTGTATGTTTTTATGGTTTTCTTTATCATGATGCATCATAAACAAGAACTTGATGCAAATAATATTTTGCTTTAGGAATTCTTAATTATGTCTGTAAAGAGTATCTTTGATAAAGGTTAGGCAGACTAAGCCAATTTCAGTGAACAACTCACACATCTTATGACACGTTTCAGGGCAAAATCAAATAAAAGAGAATTACTTTCACCATCTTTTATTACTGTTCTTGGAAATACCACCTCCTCCCCCTAACACTGCCATCTTGCATGGAAGCTGTGTTATGGTCTGAACTAAGTACAGCTGTGCTGTTTTTACTCCAGGGACTCCCAGTAGTAATAAAACTGCCTAGATTTTGTACCTGAGCATTCATATTTGCTCCATCTAAGTAAACTTGGCCTCCATGTTTGTGAATGAGGTCACACACATCTCCAATCTCCTCTTCAAACACACCATTGGTGGAAGGGTATGTGATCATGATGGCTGCCAAGTTCTCCTTGTGCTTGTCCACCTGGTGGCAGGGAGGGGAGAGAAAAAAATGTCACTGAGGCCCCTAGAGCTTCTCAAGATTTTATTTTTAAAAAGTACAACAAAAAGCAAGATGTTTTACAGGTGAGAAGCAAGTCTATCAGCAGATAGTCTAAGTAGTTTATAGTCAGCAAAGGAAACCGGGCTCCTTCCTTTGGCCATGCCTATGGAAAAAGAGTGATTTCTGAATAAAACAGAATTTTAAAACAGGGAAGAAGGCAGGTATTAAAAGATCTATATATA
>NW_008237890.1:1196270-1215967 GCF_000691975.1 Corvus brachyrhynchos
TATATATATATATAGTCATTTCTGGGACCTTCAGACAACCAAATGAAACATCTGGCCTTAATGTGAAATAATGACCATTCCCCCTACTTTCAGCAACAGAGTTCTACGATTACCATAACAGTTTGTTCAAATGTGGAAATGTGTCCTGCTAATCTCTCTTGGATTGCAAGAGTCACCTGCAGCCAGTACGCTTAAAAAAAGAGAAAAAAAAGTTGCCTAGCGACACCATCTCCAGCAGAGGTGGACTCAAACTTTGCTAAAAGAAGGCTGAAGTGCAGTTTCAAATGCTTCACATTCATGATCATGGCTTGTTTATTTCCAGTACTAGCTGTGGACCAAAGGGGTCTGCTATAAAAGAGTCTACTGTGTAGAAAGACTCTTTGAGCAAGTCCTGCACCAAAGATCCTCAAATTAAAAGAAGTCTCACAAGTGTCACATAGTAAGTGTCTGAGTGAGCAAAAAACAAAAGAAAAAAATAATTACTTACTTTCCAAGCATGTATTCACTATTATTACTTTATTTTCTCTCACAGAAAAATGTGATTCAGCTGCCAACAGTATTACCTTCAGAGAAGAAGTGTTCCTGCCTTGAAAATCAAAGATAATTTAATACTCACCATTGCTTTTAAATGGGAAATATCAATGCTCCCATTTTTATCCACTTCAATTGGCTGAATCTTCATCCCTGCCATTTGTGCACTTGCTGGATTAGTACCATGAGCAGATTTAGGAATAAGGCAAACCTTAGAAGGGAAAGAAAAACAGAACCTAAAGTATAACTAGTTAAAAAAATCTTTATGTTTTACGGTCTACACTCAGCTACAATTCATTATCAAAGTTTCAAAAAGAAATCCTGATTGTACCAGCGAATTGCCTCTTTTGCTGAATGATGCAACTTTTTTAAGAAAATCCATTCAGGTATTAGCATTTAAATACTCATTACTAAAGTTTCATTTGCTGCATAATCATATTTAGGCATGCAATTCCAGAATATTATTTCAGATACTCATATTTAGAATCTCTTTGTCTCACTCCACCTTTTTTTAAAACACTGATTTTTTTTTGATATTTTATTAACAGTTATCAGTCTCCATATGTACAAAGACTTGAAAGAAAAACTGTCTAATTCCAAATTTCCACTACAGCTTTTTCTGGTTTCCAAAGCATTTTCTTCTGTATTCTGTTCAAAACAAAAATTTAAACCAAAATATTTTTGCTATAGATAAGAAATTCAGAGCTAGTTGCATGCTCTGTACAATTAATTTAAGAAGAAAAAAAAGAGAAGCACTTCTACTTAAATAAATGTAGGCTCTTGTTAACGGTAGGAAAATGGTACACGTGTCAGGATATTTCCAGACATTTTCTAGTAATTCCACCCCTTGTAAAGACAATAAATACTTCTCACAAAAAAAAAAAAATCTTTGCTTCTATTCAATAGGGAAATTGAAACATCTGTCTATAATGACTCTCTTGGAAATATTTAACTATGCTTCTTAAGTTATTCAAGCTCAGCTTCATTAAACAAGAGCACAGCACTTTGTTTTCCTGAGAAACTGCACGATGGCTCATGGAGCTCCATCATCCACAGCGATGCTGAGACAAATGTGAATTCCTTCAGAACGCTGGAAGCACAGGGGTCCCAGCGCCAGTGCCAGGAAGCACTGTGCCACACCTGCAGCCATTTTATCTGCGCAGCTGAAATGTAAAGTGACTCCAGGTGGCCACTGAGTCTTGCAGGGTACAGACATTACCGATCTCACAAAAAAGCAGAGATGTGAGCTGTCCGTTCATGTCCATACTTTTTTCCCACGAGAGGGCACCAAATCCAAACAAGGCCAACTGTGAGACCCTTGAACTGCTGGTTTAATTACTTTCTCCAGCCCAGGAGAAAAGGGCAGTTCAGTTGAAAGGTCAACATTTCACAGGCTGTCTTATTTTCTTATTCCTTTTTACTCTTTCCAAGAGTATCACGATTTTCTTGTAACATTTGAAATCTGTAAATTGTGAGTAGAGTGCAAGCAGCCCCCAGGCTCTCCTGTGCAGTTCACCTCTGGATATTTCCAGAGGTATCACTCAGAGATGTCCAAGGATCTTGCACAGAGTAAGAGAAATGGCAGATCATATGCAGATAATCAGAAGACAACTCTCCAACAAATAGAATTTTAGCCTAATTTCACTTCCCACTGAGAAAAAACTACTCACAAAGCAAAGTTTGTAACTGTAAAGGGTGGTTGCCTTCTATTAAGTTTGACATGATCTGGATATAAGAAAGAAACAAAGACAGAAGAGGACAACACTTAGATTCAATTTTAGGTAGTTTTCTCACACAGAGGCTATAGTTCCCAGGAGGCCAGGACAGTGACCCTTCCATTTTGAGAAGGCAAATGAGTCTCAAAGCTGAGGATGAAATCAGGTTCAAAGGATATGGATGTTATTGCACTAAGGATTTTTTTCTACTGTTTAAAGCCAACTCTATGAGTGTGTGAAAGAAGAAGACCTAAGCAATCTCAAATTTCCAGGAAGTTTTTGATGTGGTCCCAAAAAAGCGTTCCTAAACTAACTTTTAGTGGGTTAAGTCGGAAGGTACATGTGGGTAAATATTTAATGAATACATGGCAAAGAAATGAAAAGAAAAATAGTCAGTTTTCAGTGTAGGGAATATTATCAATATCTGTGCTGATTCTCTAGCATTTAAAATTACTCATAATCGGGTTTATAATGGAGATACACAGTGAAATGCCAAATATCCTGTTAATACAAAACGCCCCAGGTCACTAAAAGAACTGATTGCAGAGTTCAGGAAAGGACCCACAGTACTGAGAAGCAGCATTCAAAGCAGTGTATGTATACTGGAACCAGACAGATCTAAAGTATGACACGAGCAAACACATCTTAACAACACACCACTGTGATCTTTAGCTTTGAACCTACTACTACTGAAAGATCTCACAGTTTTGGTGGGAAAGAAAGCAACTGCATCAAAAACCAGAAAGGGAGTAAGAGAAAAAAGTGAAAGGAACACAGAAACTTTAAAGATAAACAAAGTTATAAAATCGCTTTTTTGAGAAGGATGGACAAATAACTTGAATCCAACTAGGAAATGAGGATGGATAAGGATAAAATAAATAATCCCAGAATTAACACATGATATATCAGCTGTGAACATGGAAGAACTGTTCTTCATCTTTCAAGAGTGAGAGGGTGTTACATGAAATTGTAAACTCAATATCTCAATCTTCTTTCCTTCCTTCCTTTCTTCACTATGTCCCATGGCTGGCCACATGGCACATGCAATGGTTGCTTGGGAATTAAAATGTCGTAAGCATGACCTTCCCTGCTTTACCCTCCTTTCCCTGAGCTTTTGTTGTTGAGCGTGCCATTATATAGCATCAACATCCCTTTGGTCAGCCAGGGTCAGCTGTCCTGGCTGTGTCTCTCCCAGCCTCCTTGCTGGGAAAGGACAGGGTCAGCACAGGGCAGTGGCACAGAGAGAAGAAAGCCTTGACACTCTGAAAGCACTGTTCACCATTTGCCAAGAGATCCCTGTGTTATGAACAGTGCTTCAGCCACAAAGCACTGCACCATATGGCTGCTATGGAGAAAGTTAAATGCACCCTAGTCAGACACAGTACAATCACCCTTTCTGGGTGATTCTCACTCTCTGTAAAAACTTCTAAGACGGTACCGAGGATCCATGCGGGAAGCAGGGAACACTGAAAGCCTATCAGAGGGGATGATACACAACCTAGTTGCTCTCTAGGTGAGTCCCAGCTGCTGAATCAACTCTTCCCTTCTCCACTTCTCACCCAACACTCTTCCCTACATGATTGTTGACACTTACGGTTCTGTGACGTTCTCCTTTGGCATTTAAATAAGCTTTGATTGCAGCCAAGCCTGCATACTCTCCTTGGGCTCCACTGCAAGAAGAACACAAACACTGTTACACAGCACACACATCAGGAAGTGCCACCTCTCTGCCAGAGCTTCAAAACTGTCCAACCCTGACCCTTATCAATGACTTCAGGCAAGTATCACCAAATTAAAAGGAGCACATCCCATAGGTTAAATTACAAATGGACATGTTTAAATTAACAGCTGGATGTGAATGAAAAGAGTAGATGACAAAGGTTATGCCATTTTATGTGTTTACACTATGACGTTAAATCCTTCTGGTGACTGAGCTGATCCACATTTCTGCACCTAGCAGGGCTCTGTGCTTGATTACAGAGAGGCAAACTAATATTGAAATGCATAGCAAAGTGTATGCAATGAAACATAAAAGGTCTTTCAGTGACACCCTCAGTGTAGAGTAAGTTCATGCTGTTCATTTTGTATCAAAACTGCTAAGGGACATAAACGGGCTGCAGCAGTACTCATGAAATGCTGCTTTATTAATTTCAGTGAGCATGCAGATCTTAGGCATTCTTCCGTCAAACCTCATGCACTAACTACCATTTTCAACAATTAAACAGTTGGCAGGTCATACAGCTTATTCCTATTCCAAATCTTTATTTTTAGTTCATAGAGGGGGAAATATTAAAGGAATTAAATGACCAAATCATAAAACTTTTAGAAGAGATGAGACAAAATAGGATACCATAGTTTTTTTAAAAAAAACTACTTAGTAATTTCATAATCTTGCATTCAAGACAAATTTGATTTTAGTAAATTCTTCCATTTTCAGTTTGCACTTTTTTGGAGATAAGTTTTTGGAATCATGTGTCAAGGTGCAAATACTCAGAAAAAAAGGTACTACCTATTTGGTTGGAAGGAGATTTTGTCATAGCCAGTAATCTCACATAGGTCCTTCTCTAAATCCTTGAAAAGCTGCTGATATCCTTGAGCTTGATCCAGGGGAACAAAAGGGTGGATGTTGGCAAATTCTCTCCATGAAATAGGCTATAAAAACAAAACAAACAAAGAGTGCTGTAACAAAATACTCTACAGACAACTCTGTTTTGTTGTTAAACACTGTGAAGGAAAGAAGTTGCCTTGTGGTCAGTTAAGTATCAAACACCAAGTACGTTGATCTGCTGGAGGCTTGGGAGGCTCCTGGCAGGCCCAGAGGGATCTGGACATGCTGGATTGATGGGGCCAAAGCCAGTTGTGTGAGATTCAACAAGGCCTAATGTTAACTGATTTAATGTTAACATTATAGCTTTTTATTTTGGTGATCAGATTACCATACAAAGATTTTGGGGCATTATAAAGAGATTACCCCCAAAGCTTAGAAGTAGCTTACAGAATGCATTTGCCCCTTTCCCTCTTGCTCTTTTTTCCCTTCTCAACAGATCACCAAGTAAATGCTGATGTTTGAGCTATGGGATGGTACAGAAGCCTAGAAGATAAGGGGCTAATGTATATGTCTCAAACACTGATAGACAGATATCTGTGGAACCAACCAAGGATTTTTGATAAAAACACGCTGTGTAAATGGGCAAGAAACAACAGGAGGAAAATGAAGATATCTGGGGTCTCTTCAGCTGGGGAAAAGAGGATTATCCTAAGAAGTTGCAAACTGAAAAAGAAGCATGAATTGTCAGTCCCACCTGACTCTTTCCATATTTCTGAGGATTTGATTTTAAGATTTGTAAAGCAGACAGAGTTAGGTAATGCGACACTGCTTGAGGGAACAGGACTGTGATACCTAATTCCAAAAATTATTTTCATTATTTTTTTCAAAATGGAGTCTTCAAGACCACACACTCTCCTACTGTTGTTGCAGTCCTACTTGTGCTTTTCAGAACTTTTCCTTAGAGGAAAAAGGAGAGGGTGACTTCAGCTACCCCTGAAACTGCCTCCTCACTCAGCTGGAGTATTAGACCAAGAGCAGCCTTTATTTCTCTACAATGATGCTGGCTAGATAGTTTATTCATGTGGGTATCAAGTGAGACAGTATTATTGCAACTTACCGTGAGTTCAGCTGAACTATTGAGCTTCATTGTGCAGGACCCCTAAAAATACAAACACACTTTAGTATTTATTGAAATACACAAACACCTATGTAAGTATATATTTTTTTGTCTTTTTGGTAAATACCTACCAAGGGAATCATGCTGTGAACAAGAGAAATATCTTTGTTTTCCAATCTTTTCATGTACCGCACTATATTTGTCTCAGAGTGATAGCTGGAGAACACAAAACACAGTGGTAAGGCAAGCAGATCAGCTATACCAGCTGCTAACATAGGAAAAGAACACAAAAAGGAAGACTGATGACAGTTATTAATATATACTAAGTAGTTCTTTCCAAACAGGCACTCTAAGCTTGCTAATAGCAACATGGATTAAAAATGCTTATTATTATCTCAGTAGCACTATCAGAAAATACAGAATATAAGGATACCATGTCCTCAAATAATAGGTTGTACAATACAGCAGATTAACAGTCATGAGTATTGCTCTGCTCATTTAAAATGAGAAAGATAACTAAAAATGCTACTCAACATTTTATTTCAGAGTAACAAATCACTGTATGAATCCAGGTACAAAACTGTCCTCAACAGACTCCACTGCTAGTATTGAAGGGAGATATTTCAGATTCCATAAAAATAGCAAACATACAGCAGTTTCACAAACCTGTTGAAAACCTGGTGTGTCAAGAATTTGGAAGTTCTCTTAAATGGGGTGCTAAGGATGCCTTTGGTTTCCTCGCCCATACCCTCAGCAATTAGCTCCTTTGACACAAAGAAATAGAGAGTCAAGCTTTTTTTAGTCAGCTTTCAAGGTAAACCCCCCCCAATTTTACTAGCATATGTATCTGCATATATCTAGCATGACAACAGTATTATATTAAAACTGGGTACAGATATCTCAGTAGTCCTCATCTTGTAGGTATTGCTGCTAAATGCTAGTGACATGCAACAAAAATTCCAGTGGGAAAGAAATCACTGACCCCATGTCCTAACCATCACAAAAGAAGAAATAGCCTAAATGCAAGGTGTCCAAGCTGACCGAAAGAACTAAGTGTTGCAACCGGAAAATGGCATTACATAAATCCTTTATTTAACACTACCTCTTTATTTAAGAGAAGATATGAAATTCTTAATATTTAACAAATGGTCATCATATAGACACCCACTACACAAGACCAGTTTTGGTTTTCATTAAACTCTGGAAACATTCAGATAATGTAACCCACATGACCTATTATGTACTTACAGAAGAAGACTCGCAACCAAAAATCCATAATATGTCATCTAGATCTTTCTCATTTACAGTTTCATCAAGTGATACTCCAAGCTGTGGATAAAAGCACTACCAATTACTCAAAGCTGTTAACTTTAAAGACATAGTACATTTGTTTTGGTCAAGAAAAACTTTCCAGAAACACAAGGCGGGGGAGTGTGGGGGGGGAAACCTATGTGTCCAACAATATGTAAACATACATATTTGTAGGCATTTATGATATATAAATTTATTTTCTTTATGTAACACTTTCCAATTCCTCCCTTTACCCTCCCAAACTATCCAAGCCAGATGGCTCAGAAACTGAGACTCATGATCGCCTTCCTAATGTTTCTAAGTGTTTCCTACTTAATGGGAAAATTGCCCATTTTCCTGTGACACCCCTTCCCCCCATTCCAATTTACAGAACATACTACACTTCATGAAGACTCCTTCATGCCTACCAAAATGTGGTTTAGATTTCAGTCTGTCTTCAAACACTGTCATAAGACCTGAATTCTGGATGTCACCTTGTATTTCATCATTAAATTTTTGAATCTCTCCCCTTCAGTGCCATATTTAACAGGAGAAAATTACATATTCCTGTTAAAAGGCATAAAATGAAAATACAATTATTATTTCTGGAAGTTCAGTGCCTCACTTAACAAGTTCATTCTTTATATTATCTTTACAATTGACTAATATATCTGAGCAAATTACAAGATCTTAAATCATTTTGTTCCGTTTAGCACATGTAATGATTAGAAACTTAATGAAGAAAATGCCATACTACAAAATTTCTGAATTTATCAAAGGGTTAGAAAGTTGCTTACTCTGCCATCACTATAAATCCGAAAATTTATCTTTCTAAGAGCTGCCCTGTCCAAAACCTCTTTGACTGGGCATCCACACGTGATCGTCAAGGTATCAAAGAACAGATCATGATGTAGTTTATGACCAGCTCGCCTGAGACCTATAAAAAACAGTAAGTTAATTGTATTATATGCACACTATATTGTTTGCTCAGGCAGTAGCTGCAGAACAATACCATCTATCTCATAAGTAAATGCTTTTACATAAAAAAGCAAAATATGCCGCTTGTGTAAAGAGCAGCAAAATCACCAGCTTTTTAGTGAAATGTCACTGTGTATGAAATGCAACTAAATCATATTCAAACCTAATTAATAATGCAGACTGAGTCTAGGGAAAGTCAGTCTGATACATCAAATCCGTCATATATACAGTAGCAGAATTGGTATATGAATGCAGTAAGGACAAAATAATAAGAAAGATATTAACGGATATTAACTGTCACAGAGCTTGCCATAACAAAGTTTGGAGTCATAGGGTTTTTTGTAGTAGCAAGAGGTCTTCTGGCTAAACTGGCAAATAAAGTATGGATGTTTCTTACAATAATCCCTTAGTTCCAAGCATTCCAGTTTTGTATAGCTCTGACAGCAGTGATAGTTGTATCAATGAAAAAAAAACTACCAGACCACGTACTCCAGATGCAATCATTAACTTCTGCTAGATTCTGTGCTATTCTTTAGCTGTTAACCTTTGTGATTTCAATGTTCGTAGCAGGTATGATACTCCACCCAGTTTAACTGAAATGTTTCTATTGCTTTAATATAATTTATTACCTTCCTTTGCTATGTTATTAATACTCTGTGCAGATTTCTGTGTGTAAACTAGGATGGTCCATCAAAAGAAGTAGAAGCTGGCAAACAGCAGTTCAACACTACCATCTGGAGACTAGCTCTGTAGACTTCTGTTAGTTTCCCAAGGAAACAGAGGTAATGCCTCCAAGTTCTTATCACAGACATCTAATTCTTTAATGTCATTATCAGAACTACACAAAAAACATCAGCTGTATATTTTATATTAAAATGTCTCTCCCAAGTCGAGAGAACACACATCAGATGGACACCCCTGCCTCCACCCTGTAAGTTTATTTAAGATGTATTATTTAAGGGGTAAGGATCTTGGAACAGTTTCTGTAAATGTTAAGCACGCACCTTCAGCCAAGATTAGAGTAGCGTTGTGTACTCGTTTTGCAATATGCCTTAGTCCATCAGATCCATGGTATATACCAAACATTGCTGACATATTAGCCAGAAGAGCCTAGGATCCAAACACAGTTTAGGACATTGTTATTGTTAGCAGAAACTATTTCATGTAAGTTTAGTGAAATGTTTCTTTAGCACCCAGAGACAACCATGTATCCTGAGCTGATGTTATAGCTGATTATGTGTTGCCTACAAAATAAAAGGAGGGAAAGGCAAAATACTTTCATGAAACTGTAAGCACCGATTATTAATTCAATCCCCTTTGAAATGTAACTGTTTTAGCAATTAACACATACTTAAATTCAACTATTGCAACAAAGACATTTGAAGACTTTCAAGTCAAGTTAGTCTCACAGGAACCCATTGTTTAGGATCAGTACAAAAAACCTACAGAGTATCTCCTGAATACTAAGTAATTAAACTTGTGTCAAGAACAATAATAATAATCTCTCCTCAAAATCTGGCACAACATTAAGAGCAGGAGGAAGGCAATGATAGGAGCAAAAAAAGTTATGACCCTGTCTGTCTGGAGATCTGTGGAGGTATGGTGAAGATAACTATTCTGGATACTTATTTACTTAATCGTGGAATTTTCCTGTAAAGATATCTCCTTGGTGATGTAACATTCTTGCATCAAAGCACATTGACAAAAACATAAGTTGTGACAATTTGAATAATTAGTTTAAGAATTTAAAAATTTATTTCTTCTGGCTTGAGTGGGGAATTTCAGGCTATTGGAATTCCCTTCTATTTTATTAAGAGTTCTGTCTCATTTATAACAAACACAGCACTACTCAGTGGTGTTCATGCTACAAGACAGACAGATTCATGACACTGCAAGAATTGAGGACTACAGTAAGGAAACACATAGTAATACTCTCTTTTCAAGCAGACCATTATTCAAAGGGCTCAAAACAAATGAACAAAGACCAGAATATATCTATGTCCTCCATTTTTCTACTAAAATCTCTCAAAAGTAAAGCTAACTCACTGTTCAACTTGTTCCTTTCTAGCGCTGAAAATAAAGCATAAGTTACCTGTGCTGTGCAGATGTTGCTGGTTGCTTTATCCCTCCTGATATGCTGCTCTCGTGTTTGCAAAGCAAGCCGGTACACTTCCTTTCCACTTGCATCTCTAAGTCACAAGTGAAAATGTTGCTTCTGTTACTTTAAAATTATAGTTATTTGTGACATAGGGCTTTATGCATGCTAACCTGAAACTAGTTATCCTCAGAGACAGAAGGGTGCTGGAGAGAACAAAGCAGAAGTTGGGACAGTTGCAATACCAAACAGAGCAAGACTAAAGCACTTCTAGATTTCTGTTTATATCATGGCTGGTCAGCAGACCACACAGCGAAATTTCTAAGCATACTACAGGAGAATTTGGTATTTGCCTTAAAATGACACAGATTATTGCAATTACTTTAACTGAGTAATAATATAAATTAAATATTCCTAAACTTATTGATAACTGTGAATGTTTTAGTTATTTTGGTTACTGAAGTACTTCTGGATAACTTCTGTGCCAAAGATACACAGTCTTTCTAGTGACAATGACTTTGCATTTCAATTATTACTAGTTAGACATCTTGTCAAAATACACAGTACATCACCAACAGCAACTATTAGAAGCAAGATTTTGTACACTATTTCTCTGCTTTGTTTAAGCATGACTAAAATTTGAACTTGATTAAGTTCCTTCTAGATTATTTTGGAGGTTCACTGAATTTTCTACTTCTTGCCATTTGATGTTTAAGATTCACTGATAAAGGTCTAACAGTACAGAGTAAGTGGAGTAAGTTAGCTTGCAAAGCCTCCTGCCATCACAATGAATCCACTCTGCTTTTGGTTATCTCTTCATCCCACATTGCCACAAGCACTATAGACAGTTCCACACAAATGGAATTCTTGGAGCTTGCTTCCTCAAAACTGAAGGCAACTTTTATTCTCAGAGTTTTCAAGAAAAAAGGGTGCTCAGTACAACACCATGGTCAGCTATTGTTCTCAAAGGCTGCACAAGATAGTCATAGTGTGTTCTTTTGTGGTTTTTTATGTATTACTAAGATCTCTGAGGGGAAACTTCTGATTGGATATTAGGTAAAAGTTTTTCAAAGAAAGGGTTCTAAAGCACTGGAACAGGCTTTCCAGGGAAGTGATGGCATCACCAACCATGGAAGTGTTCAAAAGATGTGTGGGTGTGGCACTAGAGGACACAGTTTAGTGGTGAACATTGTGGTAGGTTGACACCTGGACTTTATGATCTTGAAGGTCCTTTCCAACCTTAAGGATTCCAAGACTATGATTTCAATCTTCACTTAATGGCAGAGGGACCCCTTACCTTGTGACACCCACCATTCTGCCCGGCATCATTCTCACTAGATTTTCCTTGACAGCAAAGAAAGCTGCGTGGGGTCCCCCATAGCACAGCGGGACGCCAAACCTCTGGGAGTTACCCAGGACAACATCTGCCCCAAACTCCCCAGGAGGCTTCAGAATACAGAGCGCCAGAAGGTCAGTAGCACAGCAGGCGAGAGTCTGAGAACAGAAATGCACAAAGCAGTCAGGCTCTCTTCTGAAGGAATGGTGTTTATGTGGGAGCTAGGTTTTTAAATTTAATTTCAAACAGTTACACATGACTTGCACAGAGCTGAAGTTCAATGGTTGTTATGGTTATCAATTGCATGTAGGTGAGATGATAACTCAATGGCTGTTTGATGCATCAGATTAGTATCTGTATGACCAATAAAATTTACTTTACCCCATTCTGGTGAGCTCTTTCAACAAGTTCAGAGAAGTCTTCGATCTTCCCTTCAGTGTCTGGATACTGAAATAAAACTCCACTGACATCATTTCCACTGAAATCCATCTCATGGGGTAATTTGAGCTCAGTAATAACACCTGTGTAACTGGAAACAAAAATACACAGAAGGCAAAATAGTCAAACCACTTCCAACCTTGGGGTGACACTTAGTAAGATGTTTTCATGGACTCATATATGACTCTCTTCTTTAATATACAGAGAGTTGAACATGCTTTTCAGCACTAAATGTTGAGAAAGTTTCACATCATTGTATATAGTACTGAAGAAAAATTGCATTCAATATCACCATCAGAAATACAGAGCAAAGCAAACAGAGAATGCTTAGGATGCTTGTTAGTAAAAGAAAAAAAAAAGACAAGACTGAATTCAACAGTCAAATGTATATATTTGTGTAACAATTTAAGGAAAAATTAAATATTTTCTTTTTATCATATGTTTAGTCTCTTTTTAAACAGCTTTAATTTCTTTGCAGTTGTATTTGAACTTGAAGTGATGCCAAATGATAACAGATTTCTGCTTTTAGTTTGCAAAGAAAGCACAGGCCAGAAATGTTAGGTATATGGCAAAAAGGCACAGATGGAAAATGATTCAGCGTAAGGGAAAATATATGGTTAAAAATGGAGGAAAACATTACTTTGCTCTAGTTTGGACCACTGCTATAGTTTGAGGGTGGCATCGGGCATCTACATAGAATTTTCTCCTTTTGTTGTGTCTGTCAAAAAAAAGAAAAAGAAGGCTTACATATCAATAATATATGGTTTCCCTTGGAAATAAAATTAGCTTATTTTCTAGAAGTGAGTTTTCCTATGTAAAAAGGCAGTTGAAGATATTATATATATATTATTATATATACATTATAACCAGATTAAGTGTAAGATTAAATGACATTTCTTTCAAATTTACATTAAGAAAGATCATTTCAGACACTCAAATGAGACTCATACATTTAAACAGATTATGAAAGAGAACAGGCAGGTCGGTAATTTCAAAAGCCATGGGAATGGGTCCACACACACATACTTTTTTAAAGGAATACAACTGTGGTCTTTAATACAGATTTTTCAGTGTTGCCCTGGATAAAAAAAATATGAGCCATCTAAGTAGGTAAAGGGAGATGAAGAAGATGGGTCCGTGCACACAGCAGTGGGGATAGAACTAGCTGATCTTTAGGGTCCCTTCCAACCCAAACCATTCTATGATTCTGGTAAGACCATTCCCTAGCTTTCTCTGGTAAGCAGAATTTTACATCATACTGAGACTTTGAACTAGCGAATACTTAGAAAACTATTTTTACACACACAAAACTATGATTACACACTCTCTGCTGTGTAATCACCTTCCTGATACACAGTTCTGCAGTGACCTTCAATCATCTCATGTATTTAATTTGATTTGCAGATCCCTTTCACATGGCCCTACAACAGACATCCATGAAAGCACATTTGGATACACCAGTAAGAGTTTCACTTTTAGCAACTTAGAAAGATGTACGCCACCATTTTTTAAAGCTTCTTTTAATCACTAATGGAAAAAGATAATGCACATCTTCAACTTTCATGGACACAAGAGACTCGGGCCACAGTCTGTTAGAGTATGTGATAAAAGGTCCTCTGCACCCCCTGCAGAGAGGCAATGGCTGGTGGAGGAGCCCAAGTAACACTCTGTTCCTGCTGCTCCCCAGGGAAAAAAATCAGCCCAACAGAGACCCATCTCCACAAGTGCAGAGGAGCAAAGAGACCACCTGGCAGGTGGGAACTGTAGTTAATCAATTAACCCAAACAGGCACACTGGGTGCTATTCCCCACTTGGCAAGTAGACATCATGGTATGCATGAGAAGAGCATTTGAGGATTGCAAACATCTCTTATTATGAGATGTTTAGGGGAAAAATAATACAGCTAAGTGATTCTGCAAGCAACAAGCATAACGAAATAGAGGAGTAAGGAGATAAACTGGGACAGTCACATATAAATGGTTGCTGAAGCACTTGCACCTAACTAGTGAAGTCTGTCCACTCTTCTTGTTAAATGACTTTCTGATTCTTTTCATGGGTAAGGAGACTCTGTATTCTGTGTTGTGTGTGTATGGCTGGCTGAGTGTCACTGGAGTCAGAGCATGAAGGATCCACATTTCCATAGTGCAGCAGCTGAAGTGACTGGAGTGAGTGGACTTCAGTGCCAGCAATTGGAGCAGCACATCAACCAATATAGGCCCTCATATCTGTGCTGGTGCCAGTAGCTGGCCTGGTGCCCTAGGCATGGCAGCTAGACTCTTTCCAGTATGGCCATGTCTCTGTTGTACTGGGGAGCCCAGAGGCGGGCACAGCACTGTGGGATGGGGACTCACCAGGGTGAGAGGGAGGGATCCCTCCCTGGCCTCCCGGCAACACTCCTCCCAGTGCAGCCCAGGAGATTGTCAGCCTATTGGCCACAAGTAAGTACACGCTGCCTGATTGTGTTCAATCTGGTAACACCCAAACCCCAAAAAGGCCTTTCCAGCAAAGCTGCTTTCCAGCCTGCCAGACCCCATCATGTACCCCATATTCCTGGGCTTCCTTCTCCCCAGGTACAGGACTTCACACTTCCCCTTGTTGACCTTCATAGGGTTCCTGTCAGCCCATTTTCTCCAGCCTGTCCTAGTCCCTCTGGAAATCTCTGTGACCCACTGGTCTATCAGCTGATCCTCCAAGTTTTGGATCATCAGCAAGTTTGCTGAGGATACAGTCTGCCCCATCATGCAGATCCTCAACTGGACCCAGTGTTGCCCCTAGGGTATAACAACTGTCCTCCACCTAGAGTTCATGTCACTGACCAGCACCCCATGGGCCAACATTCAGTTTCCATCTATCTCACTCCCACCTGATCCAGCCTGTAATTTTTGGTTTCTCTGTGGAGATTTAAGGGAGACCCACTGCTTTCCCCTCCCAAGGCAGCCACACAACTGTAGAAAGTCATCAGGCTGGTCAAACATGACCTGCCCCTGTGTTAATTCATGCTCATGACTCCTTATCCCCTCTTGTCCTTCATATGTCTGGAAATGGCTTCCAGGGCTAGCAGTTGTTCCATCATTGCTGAGGCACTGAGGTGATGCTGACTGGCTGGTAGTTAAGAGACAGGAGTGTCATTTGCTTTGCTCCCTTGCTGAGGCACCTCTCCCAATCACTGTGGTTGTTCAGAGACAATCAAGGGCAGCCTCGGATTGATATCAGGAGGCTCCCTCAGCAGCCACACCAGCAGCACATCAGGACCTGAGTAAGTCCAGTTTGCTTAAGTGCTCTGTAGCCTGACCCCCCTCCAACAAGGGTAAGTCCTCCTTCCTCTAGAATTTCTCCAGTCCTCTCTTTAGGTCCTTAGGTTTCTGAAGGCCTTATATGTCTGAGTTAAACATTTACATCAACACTAGGAACTTCTCTGGGGGCATGGCAACACGGACTCTAGCTGTTCAGTGATCTGCTCACACCAAGAAGGCCACACTCAACTTCAACTCATTGCCTACACGTGGATAGATCCCTTCAAATTCCAAAATTACTTTCTGCTGTGATTTAACCACAGATTTAAACACAGTACCTGTGACATAACTGCATGGCTTCTGCAGCAGCTGTCCCTTCATCCAGCAAAGACGCGTTAGCCACATCCATTCCTGTGATATCACACACCATAGTCTGGTAATTTAGGAGGCTCTCCAGCCTGCCCTGGGACACCTCAGGCTGGTAAGGGGTATACTGGGTAACCCTGTAAAAAAAAGTTCTGAGTTTAGGTCTAGGAAAAGAAATGTGTAACAAAATTATGACAATATATAACTGAACTATATCAGAGAAAAAAGAAATAGTGAAGTGTAATTCATTAATATGGAAATTTGTTAGAAAACGGTTATTTTTAAATGCCTTAATTTTTATCTTCTGGTGTTGACTTGGCTTTTTACAGGACAAGAATTCTGTTTCTCCATTTTGAAAAGAGAAGTTACTTTTAAAGCCGAAGTGTGAGGCCGTTATGGAGAAGGGACAGAGTAAGTAGATGCTGAGTGTGGAAGAATTAAATCAAGTCACAATATTTAAAGAAGTTGAATATTTTTGTTGAGTATATTTTGTTCAATCATCTAGGTGTTGCCATGATTTTTCAACACTGTTTCTGAAGCCCTTTACTTGTAAAGTTGTCTCCACCCTTCTAGGAGGAAAGGGACTTGGCATTTCACAGAATCAAGCTCAGAAATATGTAACTTCTTGTGAAATGACAGTTTCCAGTTGAGGGAAGTCAGATTGATGTAAGTCTTATCTGTTGTCATTTGGCGAACAAAACAGTAGTGGCAAGATAAGGAACTCCTTCAAAAACACAAGAATATAAGGGAAACTCTCTATTGTAACAGTCCCGAAAACAAAGCAGCATGGGTCCAGGGATGAAAGGCAAAAATAGAAGTCAGACTCTCCTCTCACTGCTGGAAATTTGGCCACTGGATTCCACAGTAGTTCAGGACATACTTTACGCCAGATTGAATTTAGAGTAGCAGCCAGAAACAAGTGGTAAGTGGGAACACTTGTGGCCTCTGTTTTCTAGTGATAGAAGAAAACAGCAGTTTTCTTCCCTGAAAGGGCAGTAGTAAGCCTTAGAATTTTGAGAAATGAAGTGAAGGTATAAGCTTTCCAGAAAGACTAAAGTATTTGGGAGCTCAAAAAGTCAATAGAAGGTAAAAGCCAAAGATTTTTAAAAAACAAGCTGGAGAACCTGGTATCAAGCAAGGTGAGAGGAGCAACAAAATAGTAATGTGAGAGACAAACTAGGAAAAAAGTCCTGAAGGTAATGCAAGAGCAAGAAGAAGGACATACTTAATATGTGAACTCAAAGTGTAATATATAATGCTAATGTATGTACTGGCTAATTAAGTTATACATCTGCTCAAATTACTCATATACACTATTCAGCACAGTAACAGAAAGCAATAGGTATGTATTGAGTACATAAATATTGATGATTTTCCCAAAACCTGTAGGTTTTTTCTCATTCTTGGCCAATTCTAGAACTAAACTAATTATCATCATATGACTGCATAGTTCACAAGTGAGACCATGTCCCAGGCTGCATGCAACCTTGCTAATCCCAATAGTAGGGGTGTTTTTCTCCATAGCAGCTAAACCCAGTGTTTGGTTTGCCAGATAAACTTTCAGTCTGGGAGAATTAAGATTTGTTTTCTGTATGGTCCCCCTGCCCTCTCAGTTCTCACCAATAAAAAGAATTATTCCAAATGCCTTTGCACAAGTAATGACTTTTCTTGATTAGTAGAAGAAACTCCTCTGTACCTACAGTTTACAATCGTGCTTTCTCATTTAATTTAAGGGCTGTTTTTTGTATTTTAACTTGAGGAAGGAACTAGAATTAGACTAACAAGAATTAAAACACTGAGGTTAATTGAAATGCATTAGAGAAATCCTATGCACATAATTGGGAAAGTCCACTATATTACAAAACAGAATTAATGAAGGCCTTTGATTTTGATGTTATAGTTTTGAGTGGTGAACACAGTTGAACTAAACCAAATCAATTTCAGAAGGACAGGAAAAAAAATCAACCAAGAAATCTTGAATTCCAGTACTGCTACAAGCAGTACTTTAAGCTACAGTGTATGAAGCTTAAAAGTTCTACAAGTAAAGACACCTATTATAACTTAAGAACACTTAGTTAAACACTTCTTTCAAAAGGGTTTTTTGGCATTTTCTAAGCATCTATATATTTTAATTTATTCTACTTCTCCACAGTTTCTCCAAATAAAATATCTGGCTTTAGTCTGTATTCCGTGTTCTGCCTGAATCTATACTACATGGTAACTAACTTTTTAAACTCATTTAAAAACGACTCTCTAAAAGTAATTATTGCAGAGTATGTAGCTATTTTCAGAATGTAATGCTTTCATTGTATTTTGAGTGTCACTACCTAACAAGTTTAATAATTTACATTAGAGATGTGAAGACTGTAGGCTTCCTTGGTACAGGTGTGTATTCTTACATATTTAATGTCTGAGGGCAAAGGAATCAAATAAGTTGAACTTTGAAGACTTTTAGTTGCTCTAACAAATGCCAAGCAAAGAGAAACAAGTTGTGTAAGGGAGACAGAAAAGATCCGAAGCAATAAGCCTGAGCTTGCAGCATGTCCCTTGGAGCTGCAATGTGAAGTGTGTCAGCATGGGAAGTGTTACACACTCAGCAGATGTAAGGAGAAGTCTTAAACAGCTTCCATAAAGCCTGTGTAGTTGTTTTAGCACACATGCACACACACACATACTTTCCCTCCAACAAACATTTTAGCCTTCACTTTAGCCACCTAATAGTTTAGCTTTTAGCCATCTAGTTTGACTTCACTGGACAGTGCAAGATGAGGTTTCTGGATGAACTCTCAGTTGTTTCATTAACTCTACACAACTTTTCAGGATTGAAAAGTTATATAGTGATAAGCTGCAGTTCATTTTGTTCCACTTACTTTCTAACTGTTTTTATTTTTGCCTCTATCAACTGATCATTTGTTTCCTGGTACTGTACTGAATATTTAGATTGCATATGTTGCAAAAAGTGAATGAGGATAAGGCCAAATAAAACTTTGCATAGGTATACTTCATCTCTTCTTTGACTCCAAACAATGCAACTTTTCCACCAGTGATGCAAACAGAGCCAACAAATCTAAAAATAAATAAGACTTAGTGGTCTACAGATACGTAGGCCCATTTATGGCAACCCAAAGTATAAAAAATACGTAACATATAAGTAACAATGACTTTTTGCACTGAGTAATATGATCCTTTGGTTGATTGTGGTTTTTTTTTGATCTTTGGGCTTTTTTATTATATAAAATTTTTAAATACCTATTTTACCAAATAAAAATTACCCAATAATAAAGATGACAGTTGCCATTTTAATACAGTATAAAAGGAGGATCTTACTAGTGATAGGGGAACTTGTAAACTAAATGAGAAAATGCCAGGTACCAGTGACATTCAGTCTGTTGGAAACTGAGACTCGACATGAAATTTAGCTTTTCCTGTTGCAACATTTCTGAGTTACAGTTCTTTAGAAACTGAAGTCAGCTGGATCATCAGAACCAAGTACAATATTCTCAGCCTTTTCATAAATGTATTATCTTGTTATGGTAGTTTAATATCACTGCTCTTCACCAGAGAATTATTTCATCAGACAAGACAGGAACTCACTTTATGGATAAACATTCAAACTCTTTAAGGTCTCTGGTTTAAAAAAAAAAAAAAGAGGAAAGAGATACTAAGAGAATAGCCTTTAGAATTTTCAAAATTTCTTACTTCCTCATCAGAAAATCATGATCATTGTATTGCACAGTATTTAACTACCTCCACCCAAATAGCATACACCAGTGGAGGAGGGAACTGTTTTTAATTTAGGCAGAAGTTAGGAAAGAATTACTTTCATTTAGGAGGTAAGTCTGTATACTTCCTTAAAGCAAACATGTAATCTTGTATTAGTTCATAATACATAGGAGCTGTAAATAGAAGTCACAGAATCAGTGGCACATTTTACAGAAAGTAAATTTCTAGCTTAAGCATGAACACAGTCCCTACACAGTAGGATACACATCATTACCGAATATATTAAAGCCTTAGTAAAAAAAAAAAAAAAAAAACGTTAGAGGACAA
>NW_008237890.1:1216034-1226298 GCF_000691975.1 Corvus brachyrhynchos
AGTGGGCGTTTAAAATACCCCATGCCTATATGGGCCCGCCATACCTTGTTCTTGCTTGCAATATTGTACAGAGTTTCAAGGATTTCATTTTCACCTAATTGGAAAGAAATTTTGTCAGAATGCTACAGCTACATGTAACAATAACAGTTTTTAACTGAAATGTCTTCTATCCCAGTGTAAAAAAACTCCCAAACATTGGTGGTGCAAGTATAAACAGTAGCAGAATAAAGTGCAAGCCAAAAATAGCAAAGATAAAGTGGTAAAATATTCTGAGAAAGTTTAAATTCTGCCAGAATTCTGGAAAATGCAACACCTGAATAATAAAAGGGTTCCAAAGCATGTGGAAAGAATAGTGAAAGAACCAGCTGTAGGCAGAAGGTGCCCTTCTTGTGGTAACACAATGTACATTCAACCCATCTTGCACATGCCATTAAAACATACCTCAGGAGGCACTTTGTATTAGCTGAATCTTGCAGAATCTACACTGGTTGAAGCCATTGCCATCCACAGCTGTCATTTAGTGTTTCTAACAGAGTCATGGTTTCACAAACTGTTTTTACAGCAAGCACCCAGGAGTAATTTCTTAGTATTATAGAACTGTGTTTTCTCACATTTTCCCTAAACTGCTGATAAAACAGAACAGTTCTTTTAATTCAATTTTAGCATGCTTCACGAGTTTATTTAAAAAAAAAAAAAAAGGTGTTAATAAGAGTATTTCTAGATGAAGAAATTCCAAATGTGATTAACTTTTAAATAAGTCTGCCAATCTAGTTTGAAGAGATTACAAAAGAATTATTTTGAAGCATACACAATGAAAGCGTTTGCACTCCCTCTCTCCCCCAACCATAGTTTACTGTTTGTTTTGCTTCTACATACTTCTCAGTGTCCTGAAAGCTGTGCAAAAATCACACTGAGTCAACCCATTCCTAGCAGTCAACAAATAATGCTACAAACATCTGCCTGAGGGTAGTATTTAAAAAAGACATTATTAGTTGAGGATGCAGCAAGATGGTCAGTACACTGTCTTAAGATTGTGCAGAGATAGGTCTGCCCAACCTAACAGACCTGGGTAGAACTGGACACCAATCCTCCTAAGGTGAGGGAACCAGATGTTTTTTAATTCTTCCTCCAAATCTGACTTTAGAGTTTGCTGTAACAGGACAGTTATACTAAGTTAGGTTCACTCTGTGCTGCAACTTGAAGACCACACTTTGTAATATAAGGCTACAAATCACAGAAGTAGAATAGCTTGGGTCCTGGATATCTCAAAATCTATTTTCTCTCTGTAAGTTACTCCAGCAAGAGAGATCAAGTCAGAACAGTTAATTCTCTGGAATGTGGTGGCAAATAATTATCTAGGTTTTGAATTAATTTCTAGCGCAATCACAAACAAGTATATTAGAACTTCAGCTCTGATTTCAAATTTTGTTTTTTTCCTTTTACTCAAGTTGCTACTGTTGCATTCCATGCACAAAGATTAATTTTTTTCAAAAATCTCCAGGATTTCAATTAATTTCTTACACAGTCACATTACACCTTTCACAGAGTTGGTTTGTTTTTTTTTTTTTTTACTGTTTTTCGGTTTTCATTTCAAAGTTCTTTTTTTTCATTATTAGTTGAGGATGCAGCAAGATGGTCAGTACACTGTCTTAAGATTGTGCAGAGATAGGTCTGCCCAACCTAACAGACCTGGGTAGAACTGGACACCAATCCTCCTAAGGTGAGGGAACCAGATGTTTTTTAATTCTTCCTCCAAATCTGACTTTAGAGTTTGCTGTAACAGGACAGTTATACTAAGTTAGGTTCACTCTGTGCTGCAACTTGAAGACCACACTTTGTAATATAAGGCTACAAATCACAGAAGTAGAATAGCTTGGGTCCTGGATATCTCAAAATCTATTTTCTCTCTGTAAGTTACTCCAGCAAGAGAGATCAAGTCAGAACAGTTAATTCTCTGGAATGTGGTGGCAAATAATTATCTAGGTTTTGAATTAATTTCTAGCGCAATCACAAACAAGTATATTAGAACTTCAGCTCTGATTTCAAATTTTGTTTTTTTCCTTTTACTCAAGTTGCTACTGTTGCATTCCATGCACAAAGATTAATTTTTTTCAAAAATCTCCAGGATTTCAATTAATTTCTTACACAGTCACATTACACCTTTCACAGAGTTGGTTTGTTTTTTTTTTTTTTTACTGATGTTCAGTTCTCATTTCAAAGTTCCTTTCTTCTCTTTACTCAGGGTTACCATTAGATCTAACATATGAAGACTGATTTCTTAGTTTTAGGAAACTGCTTTTTTTTTTTTTTTTCTGGAGACTTGTTATATGCTTACTAGGCTTGAACACAGCAATGTCCAGGGCAAAAAAGTGTAGTGAAAAACTCCACTCCCCAGTACTCTTCCCACAGAGTTTCTAATAAGACAGATGCACTTGCTTGTTTAAGTGAGCTTTAACATTGTAGAGACCTTCCTCTACCACTTGCAAACCAAAAGTTTGATGAAACACAATTTGGTTGCAATTTCAGACAGAGGCTTGTACTCTTGCATAATCAAACATCAGTGATTTCTTGGAAATGGTAATGAATTTCCTTGCTTAATTCCAAGCTGCAGTTGAAGGCAGAAGTTGGCTATCATTTAACTTGCTCACTAGCTCAATGTCACACACAAAAATGCACCGAGTGCACTTTCTGCAGTAAACACATGCCTCAAATACTGTACAACATGACAGATAACATTTCCTTTGTTCGCCCCGCTGAGCTTTTCTTCTAGAGTTATTTCTCAGCAAGTGTAGCTAACAACAACTACATGCAGGCACTTAGCTTGTGCTGGGGATCTCTGAAATAAACCTGCTTCCAAACCAATCGAAGGCACAAAGCCAAAAGCCTAGTGAGACTGCAAGCAGCTTAGAAAGTGATTATGCTTAAGAGCAGAACCATACTCCATCTAGAATACCTACACTGATAGGTTCTAAGACTGAATATATTTTAAATGACCACATTTTAATGAGGTACCTGTGAAGACAGTTACACAGCTAATTTTAACCAGGATGGCAAAATGCTGGAGGGGCATACTCCTTCCACTCCAGCTTCACCTTACTGACCCTACCCTTTGGTCACTATGAGGGCAATGGCAGCAGTACAACTCAAATGTACATCTCCCACATTTGACATGCCTCTTTAAAGACACCTGGGATAAAGATCCTTTGCCTTCTACTGCCTTGAAGTACTTCATCACAGTATGTCTTTAGGAAGATAGCTCATAAGTAACTGCGCCCCTGAAAAAGGGAAGTCAATAGCTCCTGATTTATCTATTAGGCTGGCTTACCTATGACCAAACATAAATCCGTGTAGATTCCATTAATTCAGTGTTTGGTTTACACTGATGGGGTTCTGAATTCAAATAAGACTGATGTAGGTAACGGTGAGAGAAATTAACACAGATGCTGCAGTCCAAAGACCAGACAGCAAGGCAGTGAAACATACCATTCTTACCAGTACCCCCAGCAACAACAGGAGGGGACAAAGGAGATGCAGCCAGGCTCTTAACAGCAATGCCTGAACAGGACTCTGTGTCTCTGTCAATAGCCTTATTTCCCACTCCATCAAGCCTAGGTTTCAACAGTGTATTCCCATAATGTTATTTATGAAAGGGGTCTACCTCTTTATTGATCATTTTGTAAATAACTAATGCTAATACAAAGGCAGATGAATGTGAACCACAAGAGTGATATTACATATGCTTAAAAATCAATTTTCAAATTCATAAAAAAGTTGCTAAGTTTCCATTTTTGTCCACAAGACTGTCACCAAACTCAGAAAATAACAGACTTTTTCTGCTGTATAAAGTATATAACTTGGAGCATATGTAGCAGAAATGTATTATTCTAAATAATTATTCATTCCTTTAAAATTAAAACATACAGGAGTTCTAAAAATTTTAATTACATAGTTCAAAAATCACAGCTTGAGATATTTCTTCTTTGTGTTACTAATTTTTTTTTTTTTTTTTGCTCTCCCAGCAATGAGATTAAGAAGCAATATGCAAAATGGGGAAATAGAAAGAAAAATTTACTATATTTAAGTAATGGTTGGACTCTGGCCACCCTCACATTCAGCTGTTTGTTTCCAGTGTTCTACGACAAAGTGATTGAAATGCCTTTATCATGAGCTCATTTTATTGGGTGTACAATAAAAATTCTTTAAGAACCTTGTTCAGCAAAAAAAAAAATTGCCAGCTAATCACTGCAGTTGATCTTTATTCCCCTTATCAACTAATTAGAAATTATGATCAATGACAGTACTCAGAATAAGGTCCACTGCTTTTGCTGTACTCCTACCTTATAACTGGAGAAAACTTACTGAGGGTCTGAGCAGTTATGCAAGGACACTTCCAGATTGCTACATCCACAAGTAGCAAAGGCAGAATATATCACAAAAATAGTAAGAGGGACCAAATTCAGATCATAAAATGATACACTTATTTTTGCTAGTGTTTTTGTGGTTAGCACAGTAGGGTTCCCTTGAACTTGTGAGATACCTGCTAGAGAAAGAGAGGGGAGAAAATACAAAAGGAGAAGTTCAAGTTACACAACTTGAACCATGCAATATAAAAAGAAGGTTACTATTTGTCTGATGTATTTTTATTTACTTTATATCAGATCTTAAAAAGAAAATCTAGCCTCTGAGATCAAGGAAGCAAGATCCTTAGAACAGCTGACAAAAGGGGAATTAATTTACTTCTCTTACTTTAGTAATTCATGCGATCTCTTAAAAAAAACCCCAAAAACCAGATTATATTGAAGCAAACTAGTTCTGAAGCACTGTTAGACACATAGTAATAATGCTGTAGGACAGCACAAGGAATGTGCATGTTCCAGGTGCTGTCTCCATAACTTCAAGATACAGGCAGAAAGCCAAGAGCATCTGTTGCCCTGCCCCCTCCCCCTCCTTCACTCAGGCTACCTGTGCTCACCCAGCCAGCCTGGGCACCACACGCAACCTGAGGATGCTGCCAGGAGCCAAAAGCATGGGCAGGCTGAGTGACAAGATGCCTTTCCCTGTTCTACCCACAAGGGCTGCTGCCTGTGGAAAAAAGAGCAGCAGCCTGAAGGTGCATGAGGAGCAAAGTGCCATGAGTGGTAATGCAGATTGTGCACTACACGTGGCAACACTCTGGAGGGTAACTATTACCCCTGCCACAGGCATCTGAATCATGCTGCGTGGACTCCAGCAGCAGAGAATCTGAAATTACTAAATCACCTCTAAAAATATGACTGACATCAGGAGGCGATTATAAACTCATCCAGAATTAATTTGTAACTGGCATTTTAAATATAAAATCCAATTAAAGAAGATTCACTGCATAAAGAGCTGTTAAATTTGGAGACACAAATAGTCTTTATTACAATGTAACTGCTTCTGAACAGTATTGCTTCTATAATATTTAGACTGGAGACCCAATCGCATTCTTGATTTTAGGAATAAATGTGTATAAATTCTAAAATTTGAGAATGTACGTGGGAATGTTTGGGGGAAAATTGTGGTGGAGTTCATAAAAGTTTTTAATTCAAACTTTTAAAAAATTCAAATCCTGAACTAAAAAGCAGAAATACAAACATATGCACAAGACCTACCCATTACAGAGAAAGACAGACATACCATGGCAGCATTGCAGGGATAACTACAACTGACACAGACAGCAGGTTTGTAGGGATAAAATAAAGAGGATTACTCTTATATAAAAGACAGTATGTTATTTTACTTCAAACGGGTCAATCACTACATATGTTCTAAAGCACCTTCAATACCTAAAGAAAAGCTGATTGTTCAAGTTTACTTACTGTAACCCTGGGAAAAAAGCTCTGTAATAACAGCTTATCCCAATTAAGTATCAAACAGATGTCTAGCCTTGTTGTAAATATTGACTGAACAGAAGTCACATGCCAAAATGACATTTTTCCTTAACTGTATCTAAAGAAAAATCTGACTGTAAAAAAAAAAAAAACCCTTTTCCAGAATCAGTTGAGGTACAGGACTGAAAACTACTGTTAGCTGAAATCAGACATTTTGCTGTTTCACCCCTACTGGCGTTCAGTGGCATGTTCAGGTGATTTTACAACACAGTCAGCAGGCTCATGTCAAGAGACACTTTTTAAATGGCTTTTTTTTTTTTTTGGTCAGAAAATGGAAATAGCTAGTTCTGTCATGTTTCATACCAAAGAAAGGATTTCATTTCAGAAACCTCTTAGCTACATACCTTCTCTCCTCCATCACTGACCATAGCAATACAAGAAAAAAATCTGCCAATACAAATAACACTAATAATTATTGAAAAAGCATTTAGAGTATAGATGCACTTGTACCAGCAAAACTTAGCATTTACCAGAATGGCTACTTCATTCAGACTTAAAAAAAACAGATCACAGAATCATTTAGATTGAAAAAGACCTCCAAGATCATCAACTCCAATCTCTGACTGATTACCACCTTTAGTTGTCAAGTAAACCATGGCACTAAGTGTCATGTCCAGCTGTTTCTCAAACACCTTCAGGAATGGTGTTTCTCCCTGCACAGTCCATTCCAATGCCTGACCACCCTTTCAGTGAAGAAATTCTTACTGATGTCCAACCTGAACCTCCCCTGGCACAGCATGAGGCCATTTCCTCTTGTCCTGTCACTTGTTGTCTGGGAGAAGAGGCCAAGCCCCACCTGGCTACAGCTTCCTCTCAGGCAGCTGTAGAGAGTGATAAGGTTCCCCTGAGTCTCCTTTTCTCCAGCTTAAACAACCTCAACTCCATCAGCTGCTCCTCATAGGACTGGTGTTCCAGACCCTTCATCAGCTTTGTAGCCTTTCTCTGGACACCCTCCAGCACCTCAGTGTCTTTCTTGGAGTGAGGGAACCAAAACAACACACGATTCGAGTGTGGCCTCACCAGTGCCGAGTACAGGGGGACAATCCCTGCCCTGGTCCTGCTGGCCACACTGTTGCTGGTACAGGCCAGGATGCCATTGGCCTTCTTGGCCACCTGGGCACACCCTGGCTCATGTTCAGCTGCTGGCACCAGCACCCCCAGGTCCTTTTCCTGTGGGCAGCTTTGCAGCCACTCTGCCCCAGCCTGTGGCACTGCCTGGGGTTGTTGTGACCCAGCACTCGGCAAGGGCAGGACCTGGCACGGGGCCTTGTAGAACCTCACACCACTGGCCCTGGCCCATCGATCCAGCCTGTCCAGATCCCTCTGCAGAGCCTTCCTACCCTCAGGAAATGTCCGGTTAAGTAACATTAAAGACTTTCTCTCCATATATATGTAATGTCATTCAGGGAAGTAATGAAACTTGATTCTTCCACGGAAGAGTAGGACTGTGCTAAAATGTCTAGGAAAGACAACAAAGGTACAAAAAGAGTGTACTTCTGCTGTAATCAGAGGTTTTATTTATCATCAATGGAATATGCAATGCCATATAAACCATCTCTTTAACACAAGCTGCATCCACAGGAGACTTTTTTTTTTTACTGCTATTGCATACACACATTTGATTTATTTCCATTCTTTTAGATAATTTGTTAGATTATCAATGGAATGATCCATAATGCAATTTTTCCTAGTGACAAACACCCAGTCAAAACTTGAAGATACACATATACATCAAATGTACACACCTGAGATGAGGTCTACAGCTATGACAGTTTTCCAAAACACCCAAACATAATTGCAGAGGCCTATGATATCCACACATGCTTTTTATGGTGAGTGTGTGGTTTTCTTGAACTGCATGTCTAGTTCTATCTGTAAGGACTGACTTGAATGAGGCTTCAACATAAGCTCAGCTGTTTGTTACTACAAAGGAGTAGCTCCACCACAGCTCATTTGTTCAGCTGCACTCCAATCTGTGGAGTCACTATGATTACATTTTTGAGTTATAAAGACAAGTGGAAATTGCTGTATTATAAATTCCATAAATGCTGAAGTTCATTGAATGACATGTTTTGCATTGCCTTGTCCTGTTCTCTCATTCCATGTGTGAGTTAGAGGGACAGTGGGAGCATTCATTTAAATAAAAACAAATGTTTAAATTAAAATAGAATAGTTTTCACAACACTTCCCAATTTTGCTATTTCCTTTTAGTAAAAGGTATATGATAGAGAAATAACGCCCCATACTCACAAAAGAAATACCACCCTAGTGACTGGAAGTGTTCTCTCTAACGGTACATTAAAGAGGAAGCATCACTCAGATTACAGTGTCCTGGGCACAGGATGTTCAATGCGACATTGCACAATTTTAAGCTGAGGCTTTTAACTTTTCTTTTAAAAGCTGTGGATTTTTCTGCTACCAATGCAGGGGAAAACTAGTGACAAATAACTACATACTAAATTACAAAATATAGTTCAGCACACTGGCTGCAGAAGAAAAACACAGTAGTGTACAGAAAAAGGTTTTCTGTACCTCATGCAAGCATCTCTTTTGAAAACTCACTGTTGCATGCTGCGCAATGTGAGACACTGCATCACAGTCACATTCTTTCAAAGTTTACTCTAAGGGAACAAGAACAGCATAGCAAGTGGAGCAAAATGCCAATGAACGAAACACACTGTTAGCTAATGAGGTCCTGTTGTACAGTGAGAACTTGCCTACAACAGGACATCAATTAATGTACTGCTATGTAGGAGACATCCACTCAAAATTACTATGAAAATCAGCATTTGAGCACTGCATCAAGATTGTGACTTAGGTTGACATCACCAGTTTAGTTTTCAATAACATATATGTATTTTAATGCCCACTATCCTGGATCATTTTCATGTGTGTTTCGGTGAAGTAAAATTTCATAAGAGTATCTTATTAATTAATAAAAAGATAGTAGTTAAAAAAAATAGGAAGGCTCCTAAGACATAATTTTTAGTGACTAAGTGCATTTAACCCCTTCTACTGACCTAAAAATATAATATCCTAGAAAGTTATTTTCTTTGAGGTCAGTGAAAATCACTTGTCAGTAAGGCAGTACCTTGATTAAAACACATTAACCATAGGAAATTATGCCAAACAATACTTTCAGCAGTTATATAGACAGAAGAAGGCTGTTAAATTCCGTTTCTCTACTCAGCCTCTTCCCATTTTAATAAGATAGAAAGTTACCAAAAACTGTAATACCACTGTACTAATAAAACATTTTAGAAGTAGATACTATCAGTCCCTGTTGTATCCCTCATGGCTAGAATCTATCTTTTCAGGGTCTAGTTTTCCCGGCTGTTCATTGTGGTGCTGCCTCTCACGCGTGATGTCATCTCAGAGTAACCAGATTGAACTGGCCAGGAACCTCACCGGAGCTGCAGGCCTGAAGTTTACACTCAAATTACAGCACACAGATGAGCAATGAGAAAATGCCAGCAAGAGGAATCAGGTTTTCTCAAACCAGGCAAAGGATCTCGACACAAAAATGAATTTAATACTGACGTAACTGGCTCCCACATCTGAATGGCCATTGAGCTTTGTTAGTTTTAGTGTAATTGTTTAGCATTGGGGATTTTAAAGTGTTTCTTTCACTTACAGGACTTCCAGCATGATGTTCACAGATATCGCTCAAAAATGCAGTTATGCTGGAAGAACTTTCGTACTGTGCTTGCAAACTCTTAAAAACATTAATATCTAAAACCTCATGAAATCACGTCAGGTTTTCTACAGCAATTTGCTGAATTCCTGTAATGCCATGATAGCTGACTAAGATGTTTTGTATTCCTGCAGCTTAACCCTCAATCAGACAGATTTAAAAATCTGGCCATAAAAATCTGCGTATCCATAATACGGAGACACAGGTTTTTCAGGTTATTAAAATATGCAGGTTATTTTGGGGGAGTGTGGGGGAAGGAACGGGGGGAGGAATAACAAAGAAATCTTGCAGATTCTTAAGAACCAACAAAAGACCATTTGAAGCTACGGTCCACACTAAGGGGACAATTTTTAGCCATACTTTTCCCTCCCTATCAGGCTCTCGGGACGAAGTGAAGTCAACGGAGCACTTGAGCTCCAAACCGGGTTTTCGAGCAGCCCCTGCCTGCTACACGTATTTTCCTACCGATTTCCAAGAGGAGAGCAATAAACACAGCAGCCAAACTACTCTACCGAGTTGGTCGGAGAAGAATGAAGTGTCGGTGATGGTGCTGCTATGCTTATCTAAGTCTTACCCTGCACTTAATACTTGAGTGGTAAGATAAGATCGCTACACGTGTCAACGGGGACATCAGGGGCAGGGGGTGCGCACCCCAAGT
>NW_008237890.1:1226938-1230688 GCF_000691975.1 Corvus brachyrhynchos
CTGACCCGGCTCTGCCCGGCTCGCGGGCACTCCCCGGAGGACATTTTCCCAGGAGAGAGGGTCTTCCTTCACAAAACCCTTGCTCGAATAGGAGAAAAAGGTTTCTGTGTTTCCGCAGCAGAGCGCGGACTTGCTTTCGAGAGCCGAGTTTTAGGACGAGCAACACATGCCACTATTCACAGCTGTTACCGGGGCGTGTGTGTCTGTGTCTGTGTCTGAGAACTTTATTACTGCTTTAACTTTTGGTAATGTTAGTCTTGGGGAGCGAAGAGGTAACTGGAACCTACTTTTCCCTATCTTTCAGTTCTGTGTCTCTCTGGGAATGATATCAACATAGTTACAAACTTGTATCTTTACTTATAAACAGATGCCCACATTTCTTCATCTTCCAGAACTAACCTCAGTGTTGCCACATTGAGGATATATATTTGAATCAACATTTAAATAAAACAATGAAAGAAAGGGGGAAAAAAATCCAAGATGGTAATTAATTTCATCTTAATTGTATCACAGATATACTGCCTTCTGAATTTTTATAACTACTTCTGAACCTAAAAGTAAATTTACTTTGCACCAAAGATCACTGATCCATGCAAGCTCTCCTCTCCTGTAGTAAACATGAAATTACTTCTCTGATATAATCTGAGTTATCATAAATACTCCCTTATAAAGGAAAAGGCCCTCACAAATTCATGCCAGTATGTATTTGGAGTAATGATTTAAGTCCCCGGTTTCAGAATGAGAGATCTCGAAATTAAGTGAGATGAAGCTTGCTTCAAATGGCAAGGCTGTTTGCTGCAAGGGTTTGTGATATAAATCCAATACTGACTTTAACTGATTGCCATTAAAATAGAAGTATGTTTTGCTTTACTCCTCTAGATGTATATACTTCTTTTTTATAAACATGACAGTAGCATGAAGGAAATTAAAATTTTGCTATGGGTTTTATCTTGAAACCACATGAGTGAAATAGAAATATTAGAAAAATACATTAAAACCATGATAACCATGATAGTAACAAATTAAATCCTGTTCTGAATTTGTACCTACATAATTTCTTTTTAAAGCAATTCTGAAGCTTTCTGAAAAAAATTGCAGATTGCGTTCAAATATTCTTTCAGACTTTGTTCAAGTACTAAGCGTTCCTAAAAATTTATCTGTTTTCTCTGGCAGGTAGTATCAGGATGATATTTCACACAAAATAAGACATTACAGTCAGCTCACTCAAAACGATAACTTTGACAGAATTGTTTCTTCAGTGCGAGATCGGAGTTTTATAGTTGTCCGTAGTGCTATAGGAAGCGAAGTCTGAGGAAATACAGAAGCATCCCAAACATCCCAAACAATGTATTTTTATCCATATTTCTTCATTTTCCAGATCTAACCCCAATTTTAGTTCAACTTGAAAACTATGCATTGGAGCAGGAAGACTGGAGAGATGTCCCAGTGAATCATGCAATAATGTCAATGCATGCCCACTCCACCTCGGAAAGCACCACGTCTGGAATGGCTTGTTAAGCCACTCTATGGAAAATGCTTTCTTACTGAGAAACTCAGCACCTTAGCATTGGCTATGTGTAATCACTCTGGTAGGGATACAAGCTTGGTTTATTTGCTTGACCAGTTAGCCAGCTCTTGAGCTGCTTCCTGAAAAATATTATTTGTTGCTTAACTAGCAAAATAGGAATCTTGAACAAGAGATTCAATAGAAACTGAAACTTGGATATCAAAGGTGACTAGTGCTCTGATATCAAATCAAGGAAAGCTAACCCGTCTTGTAGCTTCGAATAAATCTGTCACTTCAAAATACATAGTCAAAAACCCAGCTGTTTTCTTCATGTATATCAGCAGAAGGAAGGAGATTTCTCGGAAGAGAGGAAAGCATTGTGAAACCGCATCTCGCTATTATTACAGCCATTTGCACAAGGCTCAGAGATGCATATGTCTTTGCCTGATGAGCTGACTATGTGAGTTGCTATGTAGCTTTTTGGAATGTCAGTTTTGTTAGATAAAGCACAAGACTTTAAAAGGATTGCCCTACACTCTTTAAATTAAAGTGACATGGTATATGTACTCTTTTTAACACTGGTATTTTAAGCTTTCTATGTATGTGTTTACTCCAGCTGTGATTTAGCCAAAATATATATTGCAGTTCTAATACTGCAAGGTTCATGGGTGGTGGTGGCATTATCCTTCTGTGCTCTTTTAAAATCATGAACTATCAAAATAAGAAAATTTTGTTGTATTCTTTAAGATTCACTTCAGTTCCCTACTATGACCCACAGATGAAAATCTATTCCAGTTGATGTGCCTCTGCAATACTGTACCACAGAACACGGAGATTAGGTCAGATTACAATGTTATCTGTAACAATAACCTATTTCTGATACTGGCCAGCAACAGCTACCTAAAGAGAAACACAAGACTAGGAAGAAAAGATGTACTGATACCAAGCTGCAGTATTTCAGTATTTAGTGTTCCTTAGTGTACCTTCTTTCCAAACTTGTTCAGCTGATCACTCAGCCCATGTAAACTCTTAATGGAATGAATATAACAATTTACTCTTCAAAAGCAGTCATATTATAATTCTTTCTTCCTTTATCTACAATTCCTTAAAGTAATGAAAAGCACTCATAATGTTAAGGACATTGCAAAAAGTAAAGCAAAAGAAAAAATGCGAGTATCAGTACTGACTTAGTCCAACATATGCTGACTTATGTCCTGATGCAAGATTTGTTCCTTGGAAGTTCCTCAACAGAAAGCAAGTGTTTAGCAGTTTAAATTACCATCTCCATAATTGTTCCTGCTTATGGGTTTGTACTGTAAACCGTAAATGGGTTTGTACTGTATTGCTGCCTTTTAATTTGAGACATCTTTAACACAGATTTTTTTTTCTCTTCAGGAAATATTTAATCTGTACCATGATTCTTTGTTTAAAATAAGATTTGGAAAGCACTATGACTGTCATTATACAAAGAACAAAGTAGCTTCTTCTCCACTAACACCCTCAAATCATTCTCTTCAGGGCTGCTCTCAGTCCACCTCTGGCCAGACAGTACTTGTGCTTGAGGTTTCCCTGATCCAGGTGCAGGACCTCACACTTGTCTTGTTGAACTTCCAGAGGTTTACACAGGCACAGCTCTCTACCCTGTCCAGGTTGCTGAGGATGGCATCCCTGCCCTCCAGCGTGTTTTGTGTCTCAAACCACACAGATTGGTGTCATCATCACTGGTCTCTACTTGCACATTGAGCAATTGACCACAACTCTTCGAGTGCAACCATCCAGCCAGTTCCTTACCCAGCGAGTGATTCGTCCATCAAATCCATGTCTCTCCAGTTCAGAGACAAGGATGTTGGGCAGGACACTGTCCAATGCTTTGCACAAGTCCAGGTAGATGATGTCAGTCATTCCTCCCTCATCCACCAATGCTATAGCCCTGTCATAGAAGGCCTCCAAATTTGTCAGGCACAATTTGCCCTTGGTCAACCCATGTTGGCTGTCACTAATCATCTCCCTGTCCTCCATGTGACCTAGCATGGTTTCCAGAGGGATCTGCTCCATGATCTTGCTGGCACTGAGATGACACTGATTGGCTTATAATTCCCTGAGTCTTGATCTTGGTCCCCAATGTGGGGCCTGAGGGCATTAAGAGAGAGAGGTGAAAAAGGAATAACAGTTCCTGGATAACTTAATTTTGTGTGCTGGATATAGGAACCTTGCTAGGCAGCACTATGTGGTCTACTTTACCC
>NW_008237890.1:1230922-1231296 GCF_000691975.1 Corvus brachyrhynchos
GATCCTGCCCCAGAACCTGACATGGCCCCAGAGAGTAGAGTTCCTACCCCCAGAGCCTGACCTGCCCCAGAACCTGACACGGCCCCAGACACTAGAGACCCTGCCCCACCCCACAGCCTGATACCGCCCAACAGCCCACCTCAGAAATGGACTACCCGAACTGGGTGGGTGTACTGGTAAAAGGGATGCAGAAGATATGCCAGGAGATGGGCCAGGAGATATGCCAAGTGCTAAGGGAATACACCTCCTCAGCTAGTGAAAAACCCTCTCCCTGCCCCAAAGAGGCTGAGTCCGATGGTGCAGCAGTGGAACCCACGGATGTTACAACCGTCCAGGTTTCAGCTGAACCACAAGGACAACCAAAACCAACCGAC
>NW_008237890.1:1233823-1234331 GCF_000691975.1 Corvus brachyrhynchos
GCGTGTGGGACCCATGGTCGTTCCCAGAGCCTCGGGCAGAAGGTGCCTGGTGAGACTTGGGGCCAATCACTGGGATTCTGGAGCCGAAGCCAACTACACTCCCACAGAGAAAGAATACACAGCAGCTTATGAAGGAGTCCAAGCTGCCTCAGAAGTAATCAGCACAGAGGCACAGTTGGTTCTGGTACCCCGACTACTGGTGCTGGGGTGGATGTTCAAGGGAAAGGTTCTCTCCACACATCACGCCACTGACGCTACTTGGAGCAAATGGATCGCCCTCATCATGCAGCGTGCCCAAATTGGAAACCCAAGTCGCCCTGGGATCTTGGAAATGATTACAAACTGGCCAGAAGGTGAGACTTTTGGGTTATCTTCTGAAGAAGAAGAGGAGCAATTGACACATGCTGAAGGAGCCCCACCATATAACGAGCTACCAGAGAGTGAAAGACAATACGCCCTCTTCACTGATGGTTCCTGCCGAATTGTAGGCGCTAGCCGGCAATGGAAA
>NW_008237890.1:1235506-1236128 GCF_000691975.1 Corvus brachyrhynchos
ATGGCTCTGTACTTGTATCAGTATCAGCATGTATGTATATATATAATTCGGGTGACACATGTATTTATATGGTTCAAAGGGTTAAGTTTCATGTAACGTGTTAGTATGGGAAAAATTCGGGGTGGATAGTGTTGGGGTCTTAGTTTAGTCCTAGGTTTTTTTCTGTTAAAGGAATTTTTCCCTATACATGCTGCTAGGGGAACAAATAGCTAGGTGCTTAAGAAAAACAAAGGACCTGGCTGCTTTTTTTGTTTCACCTAGGGGTTTGGGCAGTTGGGTCTCGGTGTCCAGAGAGAGAGGAAGCTGTTTTTTCTATGGCCGCTTTGCTTTCTGCTGGAGAAACACTGGGATCCCAAGTGCATGGCTCTGTACTTGTATCAGTATCAGCATGTATGTATATATATAATTCGGGTGACACATGTATTTATATGGTTCAAAGGGTTAAGTTTCATGTAACGTGTTAGTATGGGAAAAATTCGGGGTGGATAGTGTTGGGGTCTTAGTTTAGTCCTAGGTTTTTTTCTGTTAAAGGAATTTTTCCCTATACATGCTGCTAGGGGAACAAATAGCTAGGTGCTTAAGAAAAAACAAAAGACCTGGCTGCTCCTTTTGTTTTACCTGG
>NW_008237890.1:1237576-1252344 GCF_000691975.1 Corvus brachyrhynchos
CCCCCCCCCCTGCCCTGCCCACCCTGCCGTCCCAGCCTGCTGTTCCTGAGGGTCCGGCCGGACACTGGGATCAGCTGCTCAGGGCTTTGTGAAGCCTTTGTCCCATCCCTTCCCGGGATCCCAGGCCGCCATTGCCGCGTGCTCCCCGAGCTCGCTCCGGAGCGCCCCCTGCAGCCGCGGGGGAACCATCGCACCTGCCCTGCTCACCGGGAGCCGCCAGCGCCCCTGCCGGCTGCGAGCGGAACTGCACCCGAGGGGAAAGGGCCCGACAGCCGAGAGGGCTGGCACTGGGTTTGTGATTGTTTGCTGTCACTGCCATAATTATTGTTGTTTGCTTGACTGGTTATACACATACAGATATATAATAGTAAAGAACTGTTCTTCCTATTTTCCATATCTTTGCCTAAAAGCCCCCTTGATTTCAAAATTATATTAACTCGGAGGGAAGGGGGTTGCATCTGCCATTCCAAGGGAGGCTTCTGCCTTCCTTAGCAGACACCTGTCTTTCAAACCAAGACACTTCCTTATTTTCATTTTTTCCAAAATGGTTATCCTTCCTCTTTTCCAGTCAGCAGGGACTCCACCAGACCGGGGATATTCACTGAATATACATGTAAGTATCCATGAATATTAACCTTGGAGCAAAGTCCTTCCAACTCCATTTCGTGTGTGGACAAACGCTGAAGAAAACAAGTGTCAGAAGGTTTTTAAGGTACTAAGGGTTAGTTTGTTTTCTCCATTTCCTCTGTCAAAGAGCACCACAGTCCAGCTTTTCCCTCCAACTAGGTGCTCCAGAAGTAAAGAGCAACTCCAGGGCATGGTCCCACAGGTATAGTCATAGCAGGGTGAGCTAGGTGGTGGTGGTAGTGGCATTGACAGTCCCAGGCAAGAGAAAAAGGAGCTGAGACTACTGGTAGGATTGTAGGCCAAGTTTCATCTTGAATCTGAAATCCATGCAGCAGACAGGACTAAAGACAGTGGGCAGTGGACATCTGAGAGATATATTCAGGAGGAAAACTAGCTACCATGCAGGTTTGAGGTCTCTCCAGATGGCAGGGCCAGAGTAGGCTGGAGACCAGCATATGGCAAGATAGCTGAGGGTCTGGGGCTGAGGTGAAACGGAGACCTTGGGTTCACAAGCAGTATGTGCATGCCCCGGGTGAGCCTGGTCAGGGTCAGTAGATTCTAGAGGTGCACTTGGTGTCTGGACTCTGTCCTGGTTACGTAGGGACTCTCTGTACTCTGGCTTTGCCCACAGGCTTTTAAATTATTTTAACCCCCCCTGAATAATCCAGTCCTCTGGCAAAAAATGTATCTTAATGCTTCAGCCTTCTAAATCTCTTTTAAACCTTTTTTGTACTTCACTTCCTTTTCTATTTGGAGTTGGGGATATCCACAGAAGAGATAAACAGAATTAATTCCAGCCATCACTGTTTTGGTCGCCATCTGCCACCTTGCTCATTTATGCTGTGACTAACTGAACTGCCAGACACCTCTGAGACACTTAGCCAAGCAGGGCAGCTGCTGCTCAGTCTCTATGGCAAACATCTCTCCTTCCTGAAATCTCTTGAATTACAATCAAATATGTGGGGGTTTTTCCCTGTTATCACTGTCAATCCTTACAAATGCCCACTAATGTCCTCTATAAACCCTCCAAAGAAAGCCAGGAGGACCCATACTGGATTTCTTACAGTCAGAATTACTTGCTGCTGCGTAGATGATTTTCTAGTCTTTCTTTTTGTCACTTGCTCTTTTTTAAGTTAGTTCAAAGGTAAGCTGGATAGACCTTGAATGCAAATTCAGTTATTTAATACTGGATATGTTATCCCTTTTATCATGCTATTTGTGTCCACTGGCTTTTAAATACTGAATATGGCTATATGATAAGACTATTGCCTATGTAAATATCTTATATCAGGAGGTGTTGTCTATTATGAACACCTATGTAATAGACATTGCATTGCAAGAATTTCTCTTGCCTAATCTAGTTTTATTAGGCAATAAAAGAGTTCTCTCTGGCACAGAGAGACCTGTATACTGCTGACCCTAACAGGTGTATCATGATGACAAGGTATTCTTTGGGAAATCAACATCTGACCTCTCTTATTCTTATCTAGGAGTTAAAGGTATTATGCAACAGAATACACAGATTTTGCAAATTCAGGAAGTCTAAAAGTTGAGACTTTTTTTTCAGAAGACTAGATTTTGCATATGCATAGAATTTTATTTTCTTACTTTTAGGGTAGAAATGGAATTATTATTACATTTGTTTGTTCTTCAGCTAGCACACCTATACAAACTGCTGAGAAGAGAGCTTCAACAAAAACTTAACTTTTCATTAAAAAAAACCCTCAGATCCAGGATGTCTTTCTAGATTATCAGTCCAACAGATATTAACGAAACTATCACTCATCTTGAAAAACACTGAATAAAAATCCTCTTCCTGTTGCAAGATTGGGTCACAGCTACTCATCTTTCAGGGTTTGAACAAGATCCTTTGGTAATAGGAAATCAATTACAAAGCCATTTTCCTAGTCTCTGTTTCAGGTAAAAGTTTTTGAGTTCTTCTCTGTAAATCACAGAAACTCCAATAGGGCAAACCTCTTTCATCTTTGCATCTCAAAGCAAAAGATTTGAGAAGAAATCATATGGGGAATTTCCCTTTTTACGGAGTTTCTGAGTCCTTATCTTTTGAAAGAAAGCTGTTGCTTTCAGAGCTGTAATGATTTTAAGAGATTATTAAAACCAGTTCTGCAAATGCAGCAAGCGATTCCATCAAAACATACTTTCTATCAGGCTCTAGGTGGCCTGCAATTGGTTATGGCATTTTGTTTGATCACAGCCTGACTACACCGACGTATTCACAGATCTGTCCACATAAAGGCAGATAAAGTTTCTGATTGAATCTACGTAAGATTTCATTATATTGTGTCCATCCTAAGAAGAGGACTGATTTTCTCAGGTGAATAAGTTTTGCTGGCCTGCCAAAGGATCACAGGAGATGAGTACCACAGACAGTACAAGGTAGGAAGTGGGACTGCACAGTGAGGATGGGGGAGTGAAAGAAATGGGACTGGTTCTTCTGATAACAAACTAGAAGCTGCAAAGATTGGTTCAGATATCTTCTTCAACATTTGCAGTTTGTTAGAGTATCTGATATTTTTCAAACTCCTAATGACTGTGAACTCTTAAATATAGACCAAGACTGAACCAGCACTGAAGAATCTGTCTCTGAAATCAAAACTGAATAAATGCTTTTATGTTACATAATATCTTAGTTAACATGTAACTTAGAAAAAGAGTAAGATGTTGCAATGTCCAGGTTGTGGTATTAGATATTTTTTCACTGTTCCTGTTTAAAAAAAAAAAGAAAATAAAAACTATCAAACATGGCTAAAATATAAGCTCTTTAAAAGGACTGGTTCACATACACTTACTAAAGACTTTTCAGGATGCAGCCATATTTCCTGTAAAAATCCCAGTTACAGTAAGCATGTTTTACCTGACCATGACTTGCCATTCACTTATGGTCCCTGAATCTCTAAGGGATTGCACTTAATTTGTACAGCCATAATTCTGCAGCTCTGGCCACAGAGCATGCATTAATGTTGGTTCAGTGCAGTGCTGCATTAACATACTTTGCCTCTCTACAGGATTTAAACATGATAATGACCTTCAACTAATTCAGAATTTTGTTTTTTTTAGTGCAGCAAGGTGACCTGACCTGACTCAGGTGGAGAAGGAGCAATGCTCAGACTTTGGGGAGCAATTGGAAAGGCAGACTGCAAATAGAAAATGAAAAATGCAGTCTTGGGATGTCTACTGACAGATTGATATCTGCTGGTCATTGTCAACATGGTTTATATGGAAGAAGGGTGATGGAACAAGCAGTTGGTCAGAATAGAAACTGAGACAGGACTGACCAGTAGCAAAAAATAAGAGAAAAAGCTGAGAGTGAGCTAGGAGTAACAGAGAGTGTAGCACTGAAAAAGTAGTCAAATAACTACCTATTTACTAAATAAGGTATATGTCAGAAAACGATGACCTTAAATATTCTAAAAATATATTCTAATGCATATGTCTACAGGCTAGATTAAACCTGCAGAGGAAATCCTAAATCCTAATTTCATTATTTGCAGTGTTTCAGTTCATTTGATGTAAAGATAACTGACAGGTCATTATCTGTAATTAAACCAGCATGGCCATATAATGATGAGGGAAGCTGAGAAATCTCAGATGCTACTAACAATTAGTTTGCTGTTTTTCAACATAATCACGATTAAGAAAGGACACACTATCTCATATAATTTTCTCATTACAGCCACTCTCCTAAAGGATGACATGGCAAAATATTAAATAATAGTTGAACAGAAGCAAGAGGAAGTTGGAATTTCTGTAACACTAGCTTCTGAAAATTATGTAGTTTCATAGTATATCTGCTTTTATAGCACTCTATACCCGTTACCCATGGATTCATCTCTCTGTCTTCATTTTCCAGTGTACACTGAGTTAATTAAGGACAGCCTGTTAGTTTACTACTTGTATGAGAACATTAGAGATCACTACCTTCTAACAGTGCTAATATATTAGCCTGCCTAAGTGCAAATATTTAAAAGGTATCTTCTCTGCACTTACGTTTACCAATTGCAAAATAGCATTAAGCAACTCTGTCCTCGGTAATCTTTTAAAAAAGCTGAAATAAATAATAGGATCAAATCATGTTTGTTTTTCACTTGATTAAAAAGCAGATGACTCTCCTTACTGTTTCAACAGAAGTTTGGTATTCTGTCAATCAACATCAACTCTAGAACAAAATTAAAAGACAGAAATATGTCTTTCCAAGGAAACAGACTCATTGGCAGGGAAAACACAGGGTGAGGAGTACTGGCTAATACAGTCTGTACCTCCTTGTCTAAGCAATTCTTAATCAAGGTAAGCAATATGGACTGTTAAATGGGACTTAGTACTCAGCAGCTCCTAAAGTAATAAAATGCAGTAGTGGTATTGAAATCAAAATAATAGAGTCATTTTTCTCTCCTGGTCATATCTCATTAACCCGTTCAGTCATATATGAAATAAATAAATAATTAAACTCAGGTCACCCATTACTAAGAAGCAGATAATAAAACCTTACATTTTAAATTTATGACCACGGAGTATGTGTCATGTTTCTCTAAGAACCTTTGTTTATAAATTAACCTGAACATTTCAGAAATTACTTAGCAGGAAGTAACAGAAGAAACAAAGTGGATAATGGACGGAGAGATGCAAAATAACTGCACGCTAGTAAGAGACTCTAAAGCATTATAAGGCTCTGAAATTTTAATTGCAGAATTGTAATTGCAGTCTGTAATTCATTTATGAAAATGTATATGAATAGTAATATTTTTGAACACAACAATAAAATGTTCAATGAAATAGTCTGAAATAGTCTGTCGAAAAATTGGAGAATTTCCAACAGCCTGTTTAACTAAAAGAATCGGAGAATTGCAGCTTTAAGGGTTCTATTTCCTTGTAAAATAATTTTACTCATCTGAAGTTTTAGTCCTGTTCAGAAGTCCATGCAGATACATCCTTGATAAGAGCAAAAAAACCATTCACAACTTTCCCTCTGGGTACCTTAAGCCATTTGCCAAATGGTTTATATTGACTGCCCAATAAAATCTGAAGTAAACTACTTGGTAGGAAGTAATATAAGAAAGATTTTTTTTTTACTATTGTCATTAATAACATTCTTCATAATCTTTTCCTTAAGGAAGACACTGTAGGGGCCAACACACTGTCAGACATATAATTGTACTTCACATGAAATTTATCACAAAACTCTTAGCAAGTAAAAGGTTAATGTAAAATCTAAACTCCTTTTGTCTGCCCAACCCTGTCCTCCAGTGTCTGTGTCTGTTCCTACTCCTACCCTCCAACCCTCCAGAAGACAGGCACAGCATACAAGTATGGCAGAACTTACCTTCCTTTTACCCAGTTGTGGTTGTAGAGTGTGAGATGCTTAACCATATTTCTTAACATTATCTCCTATATCGCCCTGTTTAACTCCTCTAGTTAGAAAGTATTCAAAAAGATGCCCTTTTAAAACTGATTTTTAAACTTTGTAGAAAGAGTTTAAGAGACAAACAGGAAGTTGTCCTAGTAAGAGGATGCAGATAACAACCAGTGGACAACGAGAACTGTGCAACCAGTGAGGGCTTGAACAGATCACTAAAAAAATGAGAGATGTCGTATACTCTTCAGTTAACACCAGTTGCCAAGTGCTTTTGTAACATCTCTGTGCACTGAAAGGTCCTTCTATGTACTGATACAATATCCCAGTTTATCAGAAAGTTACAGATACGTATTTTATCACTTAATTAATAAGCTAAGACTGCACAGATAGGGGGTCTATCAACTTTCAGAGCTTATGCAGAGTAAGTGGTAGAAACAAGCATGTGTGGTTGTGTGCCTGTGTAGGTGTGAGTGGAAGAAACACCATCTCATCTCAGTAGGAGCAAGTTGTTGGATTGACCTAGTGGAAAAATATCCTGATTCAACACGAATACCACTCACTGCCCATCACATTTGGAAGCAGACAGCAAAAAAATGACACAGTGACACTGGACACTGTGAGAAAGCTCAGCTTCTGTATGGCAGTGCCTTTGAAACACATTGTGTTTCATTATCAAGGTATGTCTTGGAAAGCACAGTATCTGGATGCAGCCCAATACTGGGATGTGCATCATCTGTGTTAGTAACCTTACTGTTTTATTCTAATTGGGTTACTTCACCATTGCTACAGTTAAGTGCGGCGTACAGTTCCCTCCTCATCTTCTTCCCCCAGATTAACACTGCTCATATAGCTAGTCTTGGGCTTAAAGGATATGTTAGAACATGTACTGCAATACTAAGTACCTATGTTTCCTACATCTGTCACCCCTAGTAATATTGTTTGCTTCTCTGTAACTCACTGCTTCCTTCCCTATTTTCTTTATACTACAATATCCCACCAAGTGCATTCAAGCATCTGTCTGGGGTATGCACTCTCCTGTACATTCTGTGGCTGTCTAATGTAGCCTTAGTTCTCGTATTTGTGAAGACTTTACCACTGAGTAAAACAGTGGGTAAATTTTTCCCTTTTGCTAAACCTTTTAGTATCAGTGATGCTAATCAAGTGCATGGATGTCTGTGGAAAAACAATTTGACTCAATCCCTTTGACTTTTGCTGTTAACAGCCATTCTTTATTTCAGGCATAATGATTAAACAAAGTGATTGCACAGACCACACCAGAAATTGAAAAATGAGGATTAGCTGGTGCTCACAAAAGGATTAACTGACAACATTGAATTCCACCATCTGTACTTTGCAACACATGGAAGAGCACACTGAAGTGGATAAAAGAGACACAAAAAGAATAAAATGCATGTTAGTTGTGGTTCAACTGGATAAGAATATTGCTTGTTGCAATAGGCTCTGAGATCAAATAATTAATTTTATTTTTTTAAAAATCAAATAAAAAGTATGAACACAATAACACTAATTTGGCAGTATCTGCTTTCAAAAACCTGCATAGTAAGCTGTCTTATTTTAACTGAAGTTCTAATTTGAGATTCTGGTCCTATAATTATTTCTGTGATATCCTAAGATTTTAATCTGGTTAAAATAAATAGAAGCTATGCCAGCTGTGCAAGCCCCAACATAACATAACAATCATCCCCGACCCCACCCCCTCCCACTCAGTCTCCATTCTTGTTTCAGTATTCATCTTCTTCTTGTCATTATCCTGGGATGGTCTTTTATGAACACAAAACTTCCTAAGCTCTGTGAAGTCACACGGGTGTTGCACAGAAAACAGTCAGATCTTTTGCTTGTAAGTTCCTCTTCTCAAAATCTCTTCTCAGAGAGTAATTCCAAAAGAAATCCAACATTTTACCAGTATCTTTATTTATATCCATGACAGAGTGACTATCCTCTGTTTTGAATATATCTCACTGAGAAGCAAATAGGAATTTAGAGCTAAGCTCTAAGGTAGAAATGTAAGAGAGTTGAGCTGACGAAAGACTTTAATTTCTGCAGAACTTCTTACTGTTTCTTAGCTTTTTGTGGATGACCTCTGGATTGCAGCCATCCCTGATGTCATTTAATTTGAAAACCACAAACTATTGTCTCTTAAAATGTTTTCATTACTTTAGACAGATGTTGAAAAGTCCCTTTATGCCTTAACAACCAAGACAGGAAAAAAAATCAAGAATTTGCTCTTTAAAAATGTTATATACTGATATACATCAGGTCAATATCCAGTGGATTAATTCCACCATTGCATAGTGTGAAGAAAACTAAGAGACATCCCCAAGCTCTGTCACCCCCCATTTCAATTTACTGTTTTTACCAAAATCCTACTAAACTGGCACATGAGACTTCATAATCTCTTACAAGGATTGGCAGTTCCCACAGGAATGAAGAGTAATGAGATTGAAAATAATACATGGAATGGGTATACAGAAATGGAATAAGCAAAACCGACCAGCATGAGAGAACAGGAAAAGGATTTTCAGGAGTGTTCATACACCTTTAAAAAAATAGTTACAATATATTTTTCTACTGGATGCATTTCTCTTCATAAATTTAAGTTGTATTTATCATCCTGTAATTAGTGTCACTGATTTCAGTATTTTCCATTTACCAAAGTCACTTTGTGCATTTTTAATAGAGTCAAGGTCATCATCATCCAAGATGACAATACTACTCTGCACACACCTGAATTTCTGAACACAGAAATTTTGTTGTTTGATTCCAGTACAGCAAATGGTATTCTTCATTGTTTTACAGCTAGAAAAAAAAATTTAAAAATTCAGTTAAGTGTCAAGTGACTTAGGTATATTTTTTTACTTCCTCTGGTGCTCTGATGTAGTAGGTTTTATTACAGTATTATTAATGGGATGGATAGCTGTATCTAAGGACAAAAATGGCTACACCAAACCAAATCAAACCAAACCAAACCAAACCAAATCAAATCAAATCAAATCACGTGTGAGACAAACAGTAATCTTCAAGCATTGCTTGGTTGATATGTTCCAAGATCTTTAAAGGTTCTGAATTCATGTTGCTTCTCAGAACCATGACAGTATTAGTGCTTTGAATTTAATCAACTGTTTTTAGAAAATCCTTTTTAAGAAGTGTGTAGACTTCCATACTGAAAATAAAGCAAACAAATTGTGGACTACCAAATGAAAATCAAGTCAAAATTTATTTCAATATTTAGTTACATTACATTAACTCTCAAAAGGATGAATTGTTAAAACTTCAAATGCAAGAAGATTCATACATTTCATGCTCATTCTGACTACTGACAAATCACAACTTATTTATTAAAGGATTCTACCTATGTAAGCCATTAATTATGGTTAAAATTTTTACTTAATGTTTATATTAGCTTTGTACTCCTTTCTTCTACAAATACTAACCGTTTATATCGCCCTGTAAGATACTACAATGTAGAATTTAAGTGAACAATTAAAAGTGTGGAAACTCGATTTCCATTCAATTTACAGTTTCTGAAGAAGCTTAAACATAGTGCAAATTCTAGAAAATAATATTCTGATGCAATATTTTGGGTTGTATACACTTGGTTATTTTTTTCCTTTATACTTGTTCTATGCAGGGGCCTGAGGATAGAGCTAGTCCAAATACTTTCTGTAATATCACATAAAGGGGTTTTAAAGACAAAAGAGACAAAAGGCACTAGAATAAACACCACAGCTGATGGAAGCAATGCTTTTTAAATTTTTTTTTTAAAATAAGCTTTCTTAATTTCCAGCTATGATCATGGGTGCACCAGACTTTCCTTGTGGTTGACTTTTCTTGTTAGTCAACTTGTGGCAGAGTCCACATCCATCTTCTTTTGATTGGAAAAGTTGCCAAAGTAGCTCATACAAACTAATTTATTTTCATAGTTTCAAATTATTTTGAGGAATCTCTCAGACTGAAATGGACTTCCAGCTCTTTTCACGTTATCTTTAGGCCAGTACTTGCCCAGCTGGTGTCTACTGTTTCCTCTCTTGTCCTTCATTACCTTTCTTCAGCGGAGACACAAACTCTTCGAGACAACAGTGAAAAAACCTCTCATATTCACCTGCTCAGCAAGAAAGGACAGAATATATTTCTGGATGGGGGCTTTACAAAGGGACATAATTAATTTTTCTCAATTCAGCCCTCAAATTACACAAATGCAGAAAAGGGACAGTAATGGTTAAATGCGACTTGTTTGCAGGCTCATATTTGTCAGATTCTGTGTGGATTCATGTACTGTTTACAGAAGTTTAATTTATGGTTTAAATGTAAGCAGTTTGATTACTGACATAGCCAAGCCTTACTTTCTGCTATTGCAGTCTAAGCATATTAGTAATTCTTTTGTGTGGAAGAAAGATACCTTAACTGCTTGTGGATTAGAGAAGCAGAAGATAAAGACTGCCACCTATTGTTCTGAAATAAAGCACAATCTCCGCATACAGCAAGAGAACGTGAGCATCCTGAGTTCAGAGCTTCAGCCATCTCTATCACTTTCCCAATAAAGACTTTGGTTCCCCTAACGTATAAGCTATTATCTAAGTGGAATTCATCTTGGCTCTATGCCTGCTTTATAAACTGAAAGACTTTCCCACATTTCAGTGAACAGCATCAACAAACCAAATTCATCGGAAGTATAAAGGACCTGGGTGAGGTATGTAATTACACAATGTATTTGCTTTCTTTTCAGGTAAACCTATGTACATGAATTCTGTTATTTATTTACAGTGGAGGGCAAGAAAAAATTCTGTGTTCTTTCTCCTTCTCTGAATATTCATCTTCACCTTGTCATTAACATGGAATTGTCTTTTATACATGTAAAACTACAGAAGCCCATTGAAGTCACATGGGTACTGCAGACCAGATGGACAGATACTGTGAAAATTTTGATCTAGAACACTATTAAATATAGGTCAGAAAACAGTGTACTGAAAAGAAGACAAATTCATTTACACAGAGGGGAGACAAGCTGACCTGATTATGTAATGTTAATTTTTTATCCCTTTCACACTACAGTAGAATTAAGGCTCTTAACCATCTGTCCAGTACTACTGGAAATCAGAATTATATTTTTCATAAATCCGGCAGCAAGAACACGACCAAAGAAAAATCTAGGGTCACCAAATAATGAATCTTTGACTGCTGAGTTGAACTGATGGGGAGGCCAGAATCTGGTCCTCAGAGACTTGATACCTATGTAGACTTGCAATACACTGCTCTGGCACTACTGCCCTGCAGAGACAATATGGAATAGCCTTTGTATTTTATCCTGGAATTTTTTGAGAAAAAAAGCTGTCAGCTGAAAGGAACACTGTCTGTATAAGTAAACTTTCTAATGAAAGTGATTAATGTTAAATACAGTAAGGTTCCCTCTATGTTTAAAATAAAATTTCAAGGGTAAATATAATAAAAATAAATACTTAATGTGAATTCTCAACTTGGAAGTTCTATTTATGATTATCTAGTCTGGCCTTTCTAAGAGATGCATCGATATTCTGGGACTGTCTACATAAAGCCAAAAGATTCTGAGACAGAGCACTTAAAATTCTTTTCATCTGAATAGAATGACATTATTGGAAGAAGGATACCTACCAACTATATCTGTGGCTAAACAAACTCCCTATTTGTCCTCCTAATGTTTTTACTGTTCATCATTCCCAGTTCAAATGTGCTTAACTTCATCTTCATGTCATGGAAATGTTTAATCGCTACAGAATTCCATGAGCGAATGAATTTCCAGAACATTGCAAGTTAGAAGCTTACATATTGCTGTCAATACTTTAAAAATATGATGAAAAAGATGCAAAACTGACAGAAGATGTATAGTTAAAAAAAAAAAAAAAAAGTCTGTTTCTTCTATTATATAACATTACCAAACTGCATACTCTTAATGAAACATACAGGCTACAGAAATTTTCAGTCACTATTGCATTTAAACAGCCAGCACTCACATCATGATTTATAACTCAATGCAGCATAACAGAAGTTGCAGCAATCTTCACAGACTTGACAACTGCATCAGGAGCAGTGCAAAATCTGTCTCACTGCCATCAGCTTCTCTGCTTCGGGACACTAGTGTTTTGTTTCTGGTATTTGCTGCCATCTCATGTGTTCAAGAAGTATTGCAGTGGAATTCTAGAAGCGAGTGCTTCGTACATCTAAAATAACTTTAGATAGCTACGTGACTGCAATGTTAAGCAAATACATTACTTAAAATTCTGAAAAGATTTTTTAGCATTACTGCTACATGATAAGGAAATGACCTACATTTAAAACCAAAATGAAATATTCTGCACCAACTTGAGTGAAATAGCACGCTGTGACCAGTTCTCAACTCCCAGTATATGAAGGACATTGACATATTTCCAGACTTCCAGCAGAAGGCCACAAAATTGTCAGGGACTGGAGGATATCTCTAATGAGAAGCAAGTGAGGGAGCTAGGTTTGTTCAGCCTTAAGAGGATGAGGCTTCAGCGTAACCTTATTGCTGTCCACCATTACCCAGTGGGAGGGCATAGCAAAGATGAAGTCTCCTTGGAAAAACACAGTGATAAGACAAGACAAATACATTCACTGCAATACAGGAAATTCAGGGTATATCAAGGAAAAAATTTTCACCATGAGTGGTACCACACTGAAACAGGGACCCAGAGGTGTCATGGAAGACAAATTTGTAACTAAAACAGAACAGATGTTAACTCCTCAAACCAGGAATGGTTTCTGACCTCCGTGAAAGAGAAAATATATACTGTCACACAGCGAAAAGGCTATTTTTTTGGTCAGAGGTTTGTGCTGCCTAGATATTGCATCAGCAACTTAAAACACAGGTAAGGGAACTTACAGATTATCCTCTTCTCTTAGTGGTTGTAGTCATGGGACCAGGGTTTTGTTACTAGTCAATAGTAGCCTAAATGCATCGCCCAAAACATGAAAGGCAGGAAGAAAGTGCAGAAAAGCTTACTGAAACCTCAGTAATAAAAAGATTCTTCCCACCAGGTAGAACATGCCAGCAAGTTCACAGGTGCTTTGAGATGCAACCATGCAAGGTGAACAAGTACTGGAAGCACCGTGCCAGCACAGCTTAACAAAGCCAAAATGCTGATTTATTGACCACATGTTGCTACATAACTGAAAAATGCCCCTGTCTTTACTTCCATCTATCAAAACAGAAGTTCTTAGCTACTGGCTTTGAAAAATGATGTCAAGACACAGCTTTCCATAGCCACAGCACTATGGGGATTAATGCTCCCAGACTACCCATGTGCACCCTTAGTCCATTACTCGGGACTGCTCAAGCCTGTGGCTGTGGGAGGTGCATGCTTTGGCAATACTGTAACACACTCCAGGCACTCCATGGCCTTGCAGACACTTGTAACCGGAAAGAAAAACAGATGAGGAGACGTGTTGACTCAATACTTCCAAGAGTTATTGCCGTAATTTCTCTTCAACCAAGTACTCTGCATGAGTCTTAGAGATCTCATTTGAAAACAATGTAAAGTCATCAATCTTTTCTGCTTCATAGTGAATTAGCAAGCAGAGAACAAACAATGAGCAACTGCATTCAGCTGCACTGTTTTCCCGTAAGCATTAAACAAATATTTTATTAACCCCACCAAAGGCTCAAGGAAGAAGGCAAATAACTCCCTGTTTCTTCTACTCATATTCAGTGAAACAAAATTTGTTTCCCTAGGCAGAAGAGGATGATTCATTTTAGACACTGCTGGACATAGTGCCATACAGAGATATTCAGAGATACAGCTGCACAATTTTTCTTTATGTATAATATTGTGCCCAAATGACAAAACAACATGAGTGTCTCTGAGCACAGCAAACTTACAGCATTAAGTATGCTTCCTAAAAAAAAAAAAAAACAACCCCACCGGCCCAAAATTTCCTGTATTTTCAGGCTCCTTTAGTACTGAAAAAGTCTTTGACTCTCAAAGATGAAGTATGACTTCTTTTAACAGAACAGGTATACTTGAAGAAGGACTAAAGAGGTCTTGTCCTTCAGTCATCTTCTGGTTGTTTTTCACTACTTTCTAGAACACAGCAACCAGGTGCAAAATAAAAAATTAACATAGACTCCTGATGAATAAGAAAAGTCAAAGCACATCACACAGTGATTAAACCACCGACTGATTCATTTTAGCAGCAATCTGAACAGTCAGAATTATACTGTACCATGGCACTTCAGAAAGGAAACACATGGCATTGAGCACTGTGGGCCTTTGTCATCAAAAGCAACGTTAACATTTTGCAAACAAAATCACTTTTGTACAGCAGTACTGATTGATGTGAGACACTGTGGCACAGACATTAATCAGGATAACCATGTCGACCTTGCAGCTTGCTCCAGCAGATCCACCATTCCTATGGACCTGAAAGGTCCTGCCCATTCTGAGGTTACAACAGGAGGAACTGCAGAAGGATTTCTTCACAGAAAAGGTTATTATTGGAATGGGCTGCGGAGGACGGTGATGGAGTCACCACCCCCGGAAGTGTTGAAGAAAACATCTGGCACTCAGTGCCATGGTCTAGCTGACGCGGTGGTGTTGGGTCATAGGCTGGATTCGATGGCCCGAAAGGGTTTTTCCAACCCAGCTGATTCTGTGATTCTGCAACAGACCGACTTTGCTCTAAGCTTTGCGATGGCCTTTTCTCCAGGTGCGTCCCGGTGGGTGCCCACGTCGCTCAGGGGCCCGGCCCAGAGAAGCGG
>NW_008237890.1:1253029-1350232 GCF_000691975.1 Corvus brachyrhynchos
GTGCTGGGTCGGGGCAGCCGGTGGGAGCTCTCCGGGAAGTCGGGCGGCTTCTTCACGTGTTCGGAGTGGGTGGACGGCGTGAAATAGTTTTACCTCTCTCCGTGTCTGTCAGGGGTTTGATGAAACTGTTGTGGGCTTTCCAAACAAAAGTCTCTTCTTGGTGCATCTTGTTTGTTCCTGTATGTAGCTACGAGTTGTGTGCTGAGCAAAGTACTGAGTTAAGCGCCCGTTCCACATCTGTCCGTGGTTATAGCACCCTTTCGAAGCTGGTTGTGTGATCAGGGCCCTATGCCATGATAGCAGGCTTCTCTTAATGAGCTTTCTCTCCTCTGCATTTGATTTTAGCTGGGAATGTGGAATGAGAAATGTGTGCAAAATATTATTTCTGATAGGTTAACTATGTTAGGAACAATACTCGTGTGTCCGTGTGTTTTAAAAACAATTATACTGGCTCAGAGAATAAACGGCATTTATTTTTTACTTTTTAAACTGCAGATTTATGATTCTTTGCTGAGAATTATCAACTGTAGGAACTGAAGTTACATTTAGTGGGTACCAAACCAGCACCTTTTCAGCTGAATCACTTTTTCCACAAGAAACTTAATGGCAGCTTAATGCAGTGTGGTTTTTTATGTCTATGGTATAAAATTTGTCTTGGGCTTTACGTTTATTTTTCCTTGAACTGTGATAAATACCTGATGGCATTGCTTCAGACAAGTATTTCCCAAACACAAGAAAATGGAAATCACAAGCAAGATTTCTGTTTCAGTAGTTGAAATGCGAATAAACTGAGCTACTGTCCCTCATGCTGTTTTTTTTCTCAGCTTAGGTTAGGAGTGGTGTTGGTGCTAGCAATTTCCATTCTAGGGAGTGACCCAGGAAACAATACGTATCACCCAGATACGTGGACATGGTTAAATAACTGTTGGATTAGAGTTGGAATAATGTATATGAGAGAAAAATCTTTGGTCAGTTTTTGTTTTAAAAAAATGTAATCTGATTTGGTCTCTGATGTCTTCCTCCCGGTAAATACAATAAAATAGGAAAAAAAGTCAAATCCTGTAAGTTTTACTCTTTAATTATTGCTGAATATTGCATGCGGAATTTTTTATCTCTTGACCTAATTTCTAAACAAATAAAATAAATAGTTCTGCACTAGATCTGAATGCACAATCCGTATTGCATTCAAATAATAAAATTATGTTGTCAACTGCTAATTATTAGACTATTCCTAAGGTAATATTAGCAAACTTAGTAATTATTAAAAATACAATTTTATACTTAACTGTATTACAAGATATTGGGTTGAGTAGATTATAGATTAAGAATTTTCTGAGTTTAAGCAGCTCTTGGTCTAATTCATAGTTCTTCAGGTAATTCACTTCGATATTGAATTTTTATCTTAGTTTTCTTTTGGTGAGATATGTTTCATCAGCATTATGCTGAACAGAATGTGAATGGGGTTGTGGTGCTGTTAAAGGTGATATTTTCATCCTACCAATGTAAATTTAAAAAACCCCACCCCAACACCTTTTGAAACATGAATTTAGCATGCATGGAGCTTTGAATGGAAGGTGTATTACTGTAATTCTGTCAATATAAGGTATTTTCAAGATCTCTGAATGATCACAGGAATGGTTCAAAGAGTGATGTTCTGAAATGTTAAGATTTTAGTAGTTATCTAGTAAAAATATATCACAAAATTAGCAGATTATGTGGTGAGTTCTTCTCTTGATTTCTGTTTAAAATAACAGAAGACCCTTAGGATAAGCAATATTTTGTACTTGAAGGATAGTAATTGTTGTGTAATCAAATCACAAAATGAAGATGTTAATAAGAATTTGCTGATCTGAAGTCCCCAAATGTGTTATAAAGAAACTCTTATCATAGTTTTGTTATATGAAGACTTACAGCTTACTTCAGGTTTTGTAGGTGGCATTGTATGTCATAATAAATTCAGCTGTAGACTTGCCCTTTCCTCCAACTTCATTTCACCTGTTTAAAATTATGGAATTGCACATAGCAGTTGAGTTGTTGGCTTTGTCTGTGAGTAGTTATTCTACTGAGTTATGCAAGTACTCATTTTTATACTTAATTCTGTTTATGTCTAACATTTGTGGGACAGGCTATTTGGGACAATATACTTGGGACACCATACTTAGGACAGTATACCCTGAAAACTGAGGACAATCTATATAATCATTATAATCTATATAAACAGAGGTTAGAAAACATGTCAGGGTTTTAAATGTAAGGTATTAAAGTTGCAAGAGTTAAAGTTCAAAACACATCTCTTATTGAAAACTGAATACTGAAAAAATTTCAGTGTCCAGTTAGTTTCTGATTCTCAGGCAAGATGGAATAATTCATTGACTGATGCAGATATTATAGGGAACTTTCACAAACAAAATATGCTCTAGTTCCTTTGTCACATTTCTGCCAGTAAAATATAGAGTCGCTCAATCAGATTGTTGGGGTTTAGGTCATTACACCTGTGATATCCCACTGGATTTTGTCTAATAAAATTAAAGGACTAGTTATTAGCAGAGAGCTTGTCTCTAAGAAGGTCTGCATAAATACTTATATTCATGGTAGATGTTGTATGACAGACATTATTCTGCTGTGTCAGGTTTTGTTTCACTTTCACAGTTTATTTCTTTGACTAAAAAAGTATATAAGTTGCCAAAATGGTAAATGAGCCTATAGCTTTGGAGCTGGATAAATTGTCTATAATCATAAATTGTTCTGAAAAAGAGTAAATTCCATTTAAAATTAAATTGGGGAAAAGTGTAGAACTCTGTAAACTAACCTACAAATAAAGATATAGAAAAGTGTGAGAAACTAAGTTTTAGAAATCAAACTCTTCATGTTTGGGTTTGACTTGATGGAAGTATTTGAAGTACTTGATTTGAATAAATTATGATAAATGTTTCAAGACTTGTGAGACTAGAAGTTTTCAGCTTAGAAGAGAGATGAGCTGCGTGAGACCATGGTAGAGATCTGTAAGTCCTGTATGGTCTGAAGGTAAATATGAGCAGTTAGATAACTGTTCTCAGTGTGCAGATGACCTATCAGGTGAAACTAAAAGGTGAAATATTCAACATACACAAAGGAAGATGTATCACTTAACATATTGTTGATTGTAGAGTGCTTTGTCATGAAGTATTTTGGATATTAAAGGCCTACAGAGGTTCAAAATAATGGGGAAGAAAATCATCAAACTCTGCAGAAACGAGTAATATCCTCTGTGTTTAAGGATTCCTAGGTATGTACATTGCTGAAGAATGACATGATATTCTGAAAATGTATATTATAAGCTACCCTAGCACTTTCTTATTTCTAGATACGTGCTGCTAGCAATTGTGGAAACTAGTTAGATTTTTGATAACTTGCTTTTGCCATTGCTGGAGGTTGTTACATGCTGCTTCCAGTTAGGACTATGGATTTCATACCTGTGTTTTCATTAAAAAAAATGTAAAAATTCTTGAATCGTGGGTTGCAGATAAAAATGAGAAAAAATACTTTTTCTGTCTGTTTTTTTTTTCCTTGCCCTTTGTCCCAGATCACTTATTTCAAGATGTTTTTCATGCTGTGAGCCTGGTGTGGGAGAAGAATGTCTATGGAATGAATTCAGGTCATTTTTCAATTCAAAATTTATGGGCTCAAATTAGGCCATTTTTATAGTTTTGAAACATTGTTGCTGTAGGGTAGTACCAGACATAGAAATGTAAACTTGAAATGAAGCTTACGAACTACTCAGAATTTTGTAGTAAAATTGAGGTGGTTTCAGGATCTTCAGAATGTGGTTATCTGCCCAGATTCCTCGTTTCTTAAGGTTTTATGATCTATTAAAATCTTTAATACTCCTAACATTTTTAAACGTGAATCTTTCTGATGGTGGTGAATGTCTGAGGAATAGGTACCTAACCTTGAGATTTAGCCTTGTATCACAAATACAAAGCATCATGTTCCATATACTTATTTTCACAGTTAATACAATCAAATAACCTAAGTAACAGATTTGGAATTCCTGATAGGATCTCTTTTGAATCTGGGTGCATAAAGTGGGCAGACCTAATTGCCTGCCCATTTACTGTTGTTAAAGGAACAATTCAAACATTAGTATGCAAAGCCAAATTACATTGAGAGTTAACTATTTGCATGCTCAGTAAGAGCTGAACATGCAAACTGTGCTTTTATGTTTCCAGTTACCTGAAAGTACGCTATTGCAATATTTTGTGTCTTTGAATTTGCTTTGCGGAACAGTACAGGGAGTTGAATGGTACCTGCTTACAGAATATGCTAACAACTTTTTAAAAATTATGAATCTACCCATGGAGTTTTAACTTACATTATAAGTAAAATTGCTGCTGAAACTATTATAGATTAAGGCACGGTTTTCTACTACTTACTTCCTTTCCAGCTTGTGCAGAGCTGGTGTTGCAAACACATTAATTTTGTAAAACAGCCTCAAAAAAAATGCTGGGGCTTCCTGTGCATGCCTTTCTCTGGACAAGTTTATTTTGTTGTTGTTATCTACTTAAAAAAAGTTCCTGGGATTAATTCTTTGTCAAATGTTTGTTGTCCCATAGTTAGTGTGGTGAAAACTTGAAAGAAAAGAAAAAGGGAAAAATGTGTATTTTAATTTGTCTGTGAGAAGCAATGACCTTCAGAGAGTTGATTTTTTTTCCCACCTTCCTTCCTATTTTTTCTCTTTTGCTGGAGCTTGCTTTATGCAATTTGATTAATTTGGATAGTGGAGTAAAGCTTGTGGATGTTGCAATTTTATGTATTAGAATGCACAGAGTAAAAATAATCTTTCAAAATATGAACACATTTATGATACAGTGGTCTATAGTTATTGCTTTTCCATGTTGGCTAATAATTTTGTGTCTAGCAAAGTAGATGTAGCAGTCTGTGCTTTTTATTTTTGTTCAACAGGGCTTTCAGTAGAGGGCAAAGTGGGCAGTTGAGAGATACCTCCAACAAAGCATCTTTGGAAGAACTATTTTGTCAAGTTGTGTGTAGTTTTAAAGCCAGGAAGTTTTGGTTCCATGATGATGATGGGTGGATTTCAAAGTATTGGTTAGTTTATTTTAGACTAGAAGCAAAAAGAAGTGAATAGCCTTCAGAGCACATGTGCCATCTTGGTATTAAGGTGGAGAAAGAATATTGTAATACTGAAAGTTGATTTCATGTAGTGAAGGCTACAGGTTTTTGTGCCTTTTAACTAACTTTTGTGCAGTTTTAACTAACTGCAAATGAACGTGCTCTTTTTCTAGTGTTTTTCATTCTGGTTTAATATTTTCTAGTTGTGTGAATTGGTTTCTTGCTTGTAATTTGACTAAACACAATTGCTAGTTTAGATTTCTGTAATAGGTATCCAATAAATAGAACTTGGAAGATGGTTTCCAGTTCTGGAAATAATACTTTCTGTATTCTTCTGAGGGCATAGAGGATGCTGCATGGAGGAACAGTGTTTAACTGGTAACACTTCCACCAATAAAATTTTTTTAGTATTCTGACAGCTGTAACAGAATGGCAAGTTGTGGACTTTACGAAGAAGCAGTTCAATGTTTTGGCAGTGGAGGCTGGAAATTGTAGTTGCCTGGTACTAATTTGTATAGGCAAGTGTTCCGGTCACCCCAGGACAGCAAGCTTCAGTTGACTGTGGTGGGGGTATAGAGGTCCTTCCCTTTTCTTAGGATATAGAAGAAACAATTATGGAGATTTTGCAATTACCAAAAAACACGCAGAATAAAATGTGTTATCAAGCATGAACTTCTTTCAGTGTTATGCCAAGTACTAATGCATGATAATTTGGGTGAGGTTTGTCGTCTCATTTATTCACATTACCCTTTGTTTTTCCAGGTAATCATGGGCATCTTTTTCAGTGTGCACTACTGTCTTGCAAGAGGACAAAATGGCTGATTACAATGCTGGTATTAGGGATTTAAAAGAACTGTAAAATTTCCCTATGTACATATTACTTGTCTTTCTGTTTCATAAAGTGCAGCCTGGGCATGTTGGCCTTCTTTTTATAACTTTGTATTTACTAATATCTTGCACATTTTCATTGTGTAGTAGTAAATAAAAACTCTCGAAGTTTTATTTCTTAGGTTGTATAGCTTTGTAATATCACAAAATAGGTAGTTATGTGTACACCTAAGTGCAGCAGTTAAGTCAGCAAAATATGATTGCAGTGTGGATTTACTATTAGAATGGCCTCCTAGTAGTTGTGATTTTTGTCTGCAAAAGAACCTCTGAATTCTTAACTCTTACAGGGGACTATATATTATGCTTGTCTTAATGATTTGGCTAGGGTTTAACTGAGTTTTTGCCTGTGGGAAAAAACCCAAAACTAGGAATTGTTTGGAGAAAGTATGTAGGACTCTGGAGTTCGACAAAGTCCTTGAAAGAATTACATACAGTGTTAGAAGTTAATAGAATTTAATCAGAAGGCCAACATATTCTGATTAGTTTGTAGCATGACTTTATTTTTTGTGGTAAATTTAGACCCTGTAACTCAGTACTTGTGCTTACTGTTTCAGATTGGTGTTTGTCATGAAGGAATGCAATAATGAAATTGTAAAACAGATTTAAGAAGTTATAGATCATAGTCGTAAAAAGGTGTTGAATTACTAAGAAATCATGAAATGAATAGAAATATCTAATGGACTTACAGCATAGCAAATTCTCCGTAGCGTTTATGATCTTTCTGCCACTTAATCTAAAGATGTTATGTAGTAGAATCTGCTCAAGGAGTTCTTGCAAACATAGTGTTACCAAAGAGCAGCTGTGCCCAGTAACTTAACGAGAAGCTGTTTTTAACTGAGTAGGAAGGCTTACACAGGAGTGTGGATTGAGCCGTTTAGTTCTGCCGAAAGTAACACAGCCAGCTGGCTGGTCTGTGTGCCCTTTGCTTAGGGACCTGGACCCTAAGATCTGGTAGAAGCTGGTAGAAAAAAGATCTGTGGAAGGCAGGATTTGTCTTTTTTACCCTGCAGTGAAGGTTGGCAAAATTCTGCCTTTTCAGTGCTCTACATGTGTCTTCATAATTAGCTGAAAGTTATTACTTCTGCTTGTGATACAGATTGAGGTTCATCATAGTACGATACTTTACATGGTTGTCTTAGTTCCAGAGAAATAAGGGAATAATCTTGTTAGTATCTTCACAAACAGGATTTTAGGAATCTAGTAGCCAGGCAAGAATGCTGATGTGTGATTGTGGAAGTTGGCATGAGTTAATCATAGTTCATTAGTTCAATCAACAATCCTTAAATTAACTGCATTTTTTCATTGTATCAAGTGCCAGAGTATATTCAGTTGGTTTGGTGCATGGCTGTATTTAAAGCAGCTCATGTGTTAAAACTGGTGTATTTTGGTGAGGCGTTTTGGTTAAGAGGAATTTTTATCATGCTAATTTAATGCAATAATAAATTTATTGTGCCTGGTTCTTGAAATCAGACATTGGCCAAAATAATCCTGCAGTTTTTCTTGTAGCCGAACCACTTGGATATGGCTTCTTCTTGTCTCTTTACCCTTTTGCACAAGGAATATAGGAAATCAGATGTATTTCAAACTTCTACCCTTTCATATTAAAAAAAAAAATTAATTCCAGAGAGCGTCTCAGGTTTGTAGGAATCCATAGAGGCATTGTGGTTTCTTACGTTCTGTACCCATAGACAAAACAAGGATTAAAAGGTTGATAACAGGTTTCCTTTTGACACTGACTTTCTATATGAATAATTTAATTTAATATGTTTACATAGCAACTGAGAGTTAATTGGTAAATCAGTTTATGCTTTTGGAAATAGTCTTCATCTGTGATGTAGTGAAAGGTGATGCTGGTGACATTGACACTGTGTGCTTGTATGAATTGGCAGAATTAATACTAATTTGTTTAGCTGGTACAGGGCTGTGTTTTTGATTCACTATGAGAATATTGCTGATAACACACTGATGTTTTGGTTGTTGCCAAGCAGTGCTTTATCTGAATCAGGGACTTTTCAGTGTTTTGTGCGCTTTCAGTAAGGAGATGCACAGAAATGTGGGTGGGAGCTGACCAGGAGATGGGATCTGAGCTGACCAAAGGGCTGTTCAAGATCACAGAATGCCGGGCCCGGTATATAACGTGGGTGAGTTACTTGGAAAGGTGGCTGATTGCAGTTTGGAGATGGGTTTGGCATCAGTCAGTGGATGGTAAACAATTGTATTGTGCACTCCTTGGCGTTTTTTGGGTTTTCTCTCTCTCTGTGATAAAAATAAATTAAAAAAAAATACTTTGTTTCAATTATTAAGCTGTCCTTAACTCGTGAATTTTACTTTTTATCCTGATTCTCCTTCTAATCTCACTGTGGAGGGGGGAAGTGAGTGATCAGCTGTGTGGTATTTTGTTGCCAAGTTGGCACCCAGTGTGAGGCATGAAGGGTTGAGGTAACCACAGATCTGACCCAGAGCATGTTGGAAGAAATTTGTTACAAGCAGTTTTTTTGTAAGGTTAGTGAAGAATTTTGTGAACAGCAGATGGCACATGGTGATGTATACTTGGAAATTGCAACACCTTCTGATCTGAAGATAATGTGTATCTGTCACTTGCTTAAAGATCAGTCCTTTCATGAATACTGGTATGAAATAGAAATGACTTTTTCTTTTAGTCATCCTCAATGCAGAAATGCAAATCAGAGGAAGTGCTGATTTTGTGTGTATAGCTTGCATGGTTTTTTTTCTGTTGAAGCTTTCAGAGAACGAGCAGTAATAGTGTCCTGTTGCTAAACTGCTGTACTAGCTTGAAGACAAACCAGTGGGAGGCACCAAGTGAGAACAATATTGAAGTAAAGAAATTCAGCCAAATTAAATTTAATAAAGAAATAGATTTTATTCTGCAGCCGAAAGATCGGTCACACAGAAAACCACGATCGAGAAAAGCAGCTCTGAGCCCGGGATCAGAGCTGGGTGAACAGGTATTGATCATGACCTCTATCGCACCAGACCTCCCAAGTTCACGGATGTTGCTTTGGCTGGTTCCTTCTTATACAGTTCTTGGGCAGAGTCCAAATTAATTCTATTCTTCTCGCAATTTTAGCATATTCATGATGTTTTCTTGTCCCAGAGTTGGGCTGCACAAAGCCTTTCCTGGGTCTGATGAATTGTCCATCCTGAGTGATGAATGGGCCATCTCTGGTGATGAATGGGCCATCTCTGGTTCCTGGAACAGTTATTTTTAGTTCCTGGAATGTCCAATTCCTTATCAGCTGAGATGTAGATATCAGAAGATGGTGATCAAGTCATCATAGTGTTAATGTCCTGGTCATAAGATGCAACCCCACCTGGGGTGGAATCCTCACCTATTGATTACATCTGTGCTGAAAAAACTTCTTGTTCAACTGCTCTAGTGTTGTGAAATTTTCCTCTCAGCCAGGTTGGTGGGGGAGGGTTTAAACTCTGTCTCTGCATGGTTTTATTACATTTCAGTTTTATACATAATAGCACGAATTACATACTTTATTTATAACAATATAATAGGGAAATTAAAAAAAATAAAGGCAGAAAATACTGGTTTAAACTGACAGAGTCAAGATACAACCTGACGCCCTGTTAGGCAGGGTGGTGGTAACAGTCCGATAAGATGGTGGCTGCAGTTCTCCTGAAGTGGTGGGTGTGGGTCTGTATCCTGTAGAAAGGGTCTGCTCTTCCTCAGAAGGTCCAGTGGTGGCTATGTAGCTCCTGTCCTCTGGGAATCCAGTAGGTAAGGGCTGGCTGTGGTGTTCAGAATCTCACATCCAGGATGGAATGCTTGGTTCCTCCCTCTGGGTGGAGCATCTCACAATGGGATGATGAGTCATGAGGCCATGTGTTGCTGGGCCCATTAAGCAGAAAATAGTCCGGAGGGAGTTATCCCTGAGTCATGTGGCGGGGCATTGATGGGCCATTAACAGAGGGATAGTCCAGAGGGAGGAGGCAAGGAAACACTGCCCCACTTGGTTTCAACAGCTCATGAGGATGGTAACAGAATACTGCAACCCAGGACAACTGCAGATGGTGAGAACTAGAAAATCCGAGTGCTCTTCCTCTACATTTGCAGTGTGTGTGGGAAGTGAATAATTGTTTTTCTCCATTTACTTAATGGGAATAGTGATATTTTATCAAACACATAGCTTTGTTACTCTAGGTTATGTCTGTGTAATGTAATTCTTGAGACTGTGCAGCTGGATCTACACAGGAAGATGCTAGGTTAACTTGAGTAAATATGCTGTAAAAGCAGAGGTATGGACTGGACTGTGTACATGTAATTTACAATAGTGTTTGTGCTGGGTAAAGGCTGAGTATTCTTCAAGGATTAAGGAGAAAAAATATACATTTGTTTTGTGCCTTTTATACTAGCATGGGCAGATAATTGTAGAAACTTTTTTCCTATTTGAAACCATTATGTTGAATATCAGAATTTGTTTTACAGATTATTCTCTACAGTGTATTTTTTTTTCTTTACAGCTGGATTGAAATTGAACCAGAATGGCTGCTGTTATCTCAGATAGTCCTCCAAATCCAAGCTGCAAAATCATGACTTTTAGGCCTTCGATGGATGAATTTAGGGAATTCAACAAGTACTTAGCATACATGGAATCACAAGGTGCTCATAGGGCTGGAGTTGCAAAGGTAAACATCTATAATATAGAAGAAAAATGCTCCTAATACCTGTTCTCCCATTATTTGTATTTTGCTGATTACAAACCTGACCTTTTTAGTATTTAATTTTTTTCCCCAAATGGTTTTCAAGGAGTAGGTAATAATTTGTTACTGTTTTAAGAAAGCCTTTTGGTGTCTCTGATATTTTATGCTGACTAATGAAGATGTTATGTAGTGTTTTTTCTCTAAATTGTTTTCAAGTTTACAATAGCAAAATAGTATCTCTTTCTAACTAGATTTAAGCTATTTTTTGTCAAATCAGAACAAAACAGGGAGTTAATAGTATAAATTAAAGTAGTCCTGATATACCAGGTGTTGAACTTGGTGTTTTAGGGTTGTGTAAAACTTTTCTGGAGCAAATAATCCCACTTCATAATGATGACCACAAAGGTGGAAAGGCAGTGTTTAAATGGAAATAGTTTTCATTTTGATGGTGATCGGGTTATGTTCTTGTTAATGAGAACTGGAGGCACACTAACTGCGACTGTATTGCCCTTTGAACAATGGCACATGCAGGACCTTACAGCAGGAGTTCCTCCCCTAGCAGGAGGTGATTGTCGGTCTGATGTAATTTAGTGGTACACTGTATAAGTGTTTATGCTGTATCTGTTTTGCCACTTTTCAAATCGGTAGAAGCCAGTGCAGATCTAGAAATACCACCTTAGTTATTGTGAGTAGTCCATGGGAATAGCCATCTTCGTCACTGGGTTTTGAAGCTGATGTTGCATGGTCGAGGCATTTAGAATCTGAGAGAGGAGGAACAAAACTTGAAATTCTTGGTTTCCCCCCTGCCCCCTCCTGCTTCCTGTGAAACAAAGCAAAACTGAACTCCTCACTCTTTGAAAACCTTTTAGGTTGTTTTTTTCATTTCAGCCAATATAGTACATATAGGTTATATTCTCAAACTTTTCTCTGCAAACAGAAGTAGAAATGTGATAAATAGGCAGCAGTGGAAAGCCTGAGGTGAGTTATTGCTGTATTCACTTGTGTTCTGGAACCTGTTTGTTTGTGTGGGTATGAGCTATTGCAGTCCTTTCATTTCAGACAGTAGACTTCATTACAGTGGTATCTTCTTGCTTGCTTGAATAGCAGTTAAAGCATCTCTGGCTGTTTTCAGTCTGTCAGTTACTTGCTATTCAATACTTGGTTGTCTTGAAAATTTTATATTCTGTTTTTCACTATATTTTGATAATATCTCAAAAATTTATAAATAAAAGTAAACCAACTAAGTATTTTTTAAAACAAATCCTATGAAGTGAATAATTCATACTGCAGAAGTTTAAGGGACATTTTCTGAGTTTTGGAAATTTGGTTTAAAGTAACAGGAAAAAATATTTGTTTCAGTTTTGATAGTGATAGAAAATTAACTTAACATGGCACCTAATTTTTTTTGAAGTCTGGGATGCACACTCTCAAGTATGAATGCAAGAAGAGTAACAACTACCAGAAGATCTATATGTATATGCAGAAACTGTAATTTAAGCTCTAAACAGAGAACACAATCAGAGTAGGCATATCCAGCACTTTGGGTTAAATGTGAGCACATAAGGGGGGAGGACTTGTTACCTGTGTAGAAGAATATGTGTGTGACAGTGGGGATGAAATGACTGTAGGGCTTGCATATATTGAAGGAAGGAAGGAAGGAGTATGGGAAATACAAGGTTAAAAAACTGCAACCACTCCTGAAGTTCCTAATACTGTGTCTGAAACAAGTAATTAAGGTACTAGACATGCAATATCAAACCATTTCCAAAGCAGATAACAGATGCACATAACTGTGGCATCCCTTGAGCAAATTGGCAAAAAAATTGCCATTAGGCTTTTGAAAGTCTGAAATGAGCTTTAGGCGTAGAAAATCTCTGTTTAGTCTTACTGTTACAAAAGATTCTATACTTAAAAAGGAAGGAAAAGGCTGAAAACAATAGGACAAATGACAAAAAAGGGACACTGATGGATTAGTTGTCTTTACTGGAAAACGAAGTGTTTCAAAAACTCAAACTGCATTAATATAGAGTGAAATAGTTAAATTCATTTGCAGTCACACTGGCAAGTAGAAAAGTAATTTCAGAACACTATGCTGAAAATAGATACTGGCAAGTGCAAGAAAAGCAATTTTCAGATGAGTTGGGGAGAAATAGTTACATAGAAGTAGTACTGTCAGTGCCATTCAGAATCAGATCTACAGGAGATTACCAGTATATGAAAGAGGATTTAACAGAAATGTATGTGCTGGTAGCACTCTGCATTAACCTCACTAGTACTGACATGCAGTCTTTACGCCAGAGACTGACTGGTATAACTAAGACATCCCTATCTAAACCTGTATGTTTATCACACTAAATGATACTAGACTGGATTAATATGCTTAGGATCTTTGATAAATAAATATGTAAATGAGAAAGCCTTGCTTTTGGCTTTTCCTTTTTCATATTTGAGTGTTCAACAGCTTGATTGATGAATTTGATCTAGATTGCACCCATTGAATAAATCTAACTAGCTTGACTTTGAAGAGGCTATTTTTACTAAAGGAAACATGAAGAGGCTTCAGTGGGACAGGTCAGTGGCAAAACCAGAGACCTAGTCAGTATTTCCAGCTCTTATACTATCTCTATGTTGCTTTGAACATGATGTGTTAGCATCTTCAGTCCTTGTCCTTGTCTTCATTAGAAAATGCAAATTTTGGGGCAGGAAGTTTATTTTTATCTTCTTTTAAAACAGTTTTTTGCATATTGGTCCCCACAGAGTTCACTTCCCTAACCAGCACTCTAATTACAACAGTAATAAACATATTCCAGTTAGCTGGAAGGGGATGTCTTGAACCTGCATTCACAAAAATATTTTTACTGCTTAAAGCACACTGACCTTGAACTAAATAAGATAATTCAAATTTTGCTTTTCAGTATTCATATATTTGAGCCAAACCTCCAACTTCATGCTTAATAATCATGAAAATGGAAATCTCTGTGCACATATTTGATTTCTATGCATATATTCTGAATGCATGACTTCCCTGCTTCCAAACTAACATTTTGTATTTTGTTAATGTGCATATAATTTAAGATTTCTGTGAAAGAAATAAGTAGGAATCAGGAGATGATTGGATTATTTTTTTTTTCTCTAAAAGCAAACAACACTGAAACTTGTTAAGTAGTTCCTGTACAGCAGAAGTCCTGTGGAAGCTGAGAAGGAAAAAAGGAAAAGAGGGAGTTGCATCTGTGTAAAAACTGGATAAAAACACCTGTTTGTGTGTAAAATAAAAACATTAGCTATGGAAATATGTTGCTATCAGATAAATTTTCTTTGGCTTGATGTTCGTCTTTTCCTGTGTGCTTTTAGCACTAACAGTCTTGATTGGATTTCCTTGGACTATTTGAGTACATTAACATTACAATTTGCCTATTTGTGATAGTTTTCCAAAAGGTGGCCAATGATCTTAGGATCTATCTGTTTTAGAATTTTATTACTTTCATGGAGAGAGGTAATAGTGAAATTTCTAATGGACACTTATATATGGTCCTTAGATCCTGAAATGCTTGTAAGAAAACAGCCTATCTGAAGGACTGCCTTGTTGTGATCCCATTATTAAAAGTGTTAGAGAGATGCCTCTGCCTGAATTAAGGTGCAAACAAGGGCATATGCTGAAGTGAAAAGTACGGATTTTATTTAACAGTAAATGAGAGAGAGAGAGAAAGAAACAAAAGGAGCAAGGAAAAGGGGGAGAGAAAAAAAGGTTGAGTAGAAATGTAGAAATATCACTGCTCTGTGGTTTCCGATCGTCACCTTCTTCTGGTCTTTTTGATAATGAGGATCCCCCAAAAAACAGAGCTCCGTAGATGAATATGTGTTCAGGACAGGTGGGAATGCCCAGGTAGCTGTCCTTGGTTGAGGGCATGGGGAGCAAGTTTGACAACTGATCAGTTTTATCCCTTTACCTCAGGAATGAGTCTGGGGGTGCTTTGGGGTCTTTGATAGCTTATGACACCTCCTCAGCTGCCTCTCATGTGAATGCCCTGTGTATGTGGCCATCCAGGGGTGGGGGGATTTGCAACTGAGCCCAGTTTGTGTAGGGGAGGATGGGAGTTCACTGTCTCTGACCAGAGGTTATGCCACACCCCCAAAACCTCTCCTCCTCCCCACTCGGTTGTGGGGGAGTCCGTGCAAACCTGGTCTCAGCAGATGGGCCTGTGGGCTATGGCCTCCCCCACCCCAAACCTACCCAGAGCTGATTCTCAGGACAGCTGCTGGGTTTGGCTTTCTTGTGGATGCATTATTTTCCCTCAGCCTGGTTTACTTCTCCCTAGACTTGAGATAATTGAACAATTGTGTCAATTGAAGGATAGTAACTCATCTCAAGTTTCCTTAGGTGGTTTAGCTCACAGTCCAAAGTTCCAGTCAGGAGGCATATTCAGGGAGGGGTGGGCTTAGGTAAGTGTAGCTTCTTTATACAGTTTTGCCATAATGGGGGAAAAAGTTCTTCATAACAATGTTTAAGCCTTTAACCATAACATCTAAGTCTTTCACACTACCTCTAAATTATGAATTAATTATTCAAACAATGTAATTCACTTGTTGCATGTTTATAAGAGCTGTCCTACTTTGTAGTAAGATATTTTAAAAGTTTCCAAGTCAGTGTTTGTGGAAATCTGATTTGAGCATAGCAGAAGAATGAAAATAATGAGTGGATCTAAAAACATGTCATTAAGCCTTGGGACATGTAAAAGTTCAAAACCAAAACCAGATCAAAAAATAAATACAAAAATTTTCTGTTGCTCTGTTTTAGAAGTGATACAGTTTCACATCTAGAGAGTTACCTGTTTTCAGCTGAAATAATATATGCAAGGAATGTTCAAAATTACCCAGCCTGTTAAAAAACGCTGGTATGACTACAGGTTTCTTTGAAATTCTTAATGATTTCTTTTGCTAACACTTCAGAATCTGCTGAGGAGTTTTCATTGACTGTGCGTAGTTCTGTGGTATTTGAAATAAATGTGTTTACAACTGGTTAATCTGCACATAGTTTTAATCTTCAATTATGAGGAGTAAATCATGTAATTATAAAAGCTAATATATATAAATTAGTGCAAACTCTTACTGTAATAGAGTTGTACCCTATAGTTTTATGGTGAGTAAACTGAACAGATTCTGAAATGCAAAGGTCTCTAAAACAGCTGGTTTTTTTCACTCTTCATTAAAAAATACAGTTATACATTCTGTTTATACCAAATAATATTTAGACAGGGGACTCTCAAGTTTTTTTAGGAATTTTTATTTTAATTGAGGATAAAAATGTTATATCTTTGAATCTTTAGGTGTGGAAAAGATGTCTAAGATAAATGAGCTCAACTTTTGACTTAGCACCTACATGTTCGCCTCTAAACCGTATCTCCAAATCCACACATTTTTTTAACACTAAATATGTATGATGTCATGGATTGCAAACTATTTGTCAATTATAGGGCTTTCTGATTGTAAAAATCTGTTAACTGTTATTATAAATGTGTATTTTTGCACAGTTGTCTATGAATTGCTGTAAATTGGTGAGTTGCTGCTTGTGAGTTGAGGTGATACTGTGTGTGTTTTGAATGGGTTTCTACATTGTCTAGGAGCACTTATCAGTTAGTGTGAAACAGGTGGTAAGCAAATGTTCCTTTGATCATGTGGGCATATTCAACTGTTCTTTCAATTTTTTTCCAGGATGTTTTGAATTGCTATCGCAACTGTGATGTTCTGTTTTGTTTCCTGAATTTAAAGGTTATCCCACCAAAGGAATGGAAGCCAAGAAAACACTATGATGATATTGAAGATTTGGTGATTCCTGCTCCGATTCAACAGATGGTCACTGGCCAGTCTGGGCTTTTCACACAGTACAACATTCAGAAAAAGCCCATGACAGTGAAGGAGTTCAGGCAGCTAGCCAACAGTGACAAGTACGTACTCTTGTTTAGTAAGACAAATACTTATCTTCACATGTTGTGGTTTCTTTGGATTGTGCAAGACATCCAGTGATCTTTTTAACTTTTTGTCCTGTCTTCCAAGGTATGGAAGGGTACCACAATGTGAATGTTGTTCATGTTTATGTTGTTGAAAGCATCTGATACCATGGCAGCAAGAAAGCATCTGAAAAACCTGAGACATGATGCTTTCTGTCTACCTTTTTGTCTTTATGTTCCAGGAGATGCTTATGTAGAAAATAGTGAAGATGATGCAGACTGTATATCTGAGTTTTAATTTGAGTATGCCTGTTAATGTTTAATTCTCAGATACTGGAATGGCCTATCATCATGTAATTCTGAAAAAAACCCACTATCTTTTATAACCAGTCAAGAAGCTTTTACATGAATGTAAGAGAACTCAGCGGCATCTAGTGAATATCTGTGTTCTGGTTGTGGCAAGATGGATATTATGGGAGGGGAGAAAAAATGTTCATGAAGGGCTAGGCACTGGACTGAAATGTTTCAAATTGGTGAGCATTTCAATAAGAGGGACTTGATAGAAGGAATTATTGCCTGTCATTTTGGCCACATAAAAAGAATATATTTTATTTGAGTATCTTCTCAAAACTGAGTGGAAGTAGTTTCTGGAAGATGAATCAAAGGATCTTAGAAATAAAAGATAGTTGAATGAGGAAAGGTAATACTGCCTTAGTTGGAAGGCAAGTTTCTCTCATGGGTTAATTCAGAAATTAGATGTAACAGTAGAAGCTGTTATCAAGATCAGGAAAAAACTAGGACATGTAAAGCTTTTAAGGAGGCTCCTTATCAAATGTTCCATAGTATCCCTGCCTTCATGATAGTGCAAAACTGACGACCTTTTTTTTCCCAATTAAAAAGAATAGCACATATATTACTTGTGCAACATTGAGTTTAGTGCCCAGTGTTCTTTCTCTGGTAATTGGAAATGGGAACCTATTTTGTACTTTTTGAAACTATTTGTTTAGTATATATTAGAGGTGAGAGTAAATCATAAGACCTATATGATATCTGATGTAATTTTCAATAATACTTTTTCATAGATGTTAAAGTTTACATTTTATTAACCCCTAATAAATTGAGATACACTGATTTCTTAAAATAGTTAATTAATGCAGAAATGCTGGGAAGTTTTTAATATGTGTCATGGTGTTTGTTAAGTTTATTATATTCATCATGGAATATATTTTGGAAGTGTTTCTGATTTCAGTTTTAATTTTTTTACTGATATCAGATGGCAACTTAATTTTATATGCAAATGTAGAACATGGAGAGGACTTCCTGTCTATTACTAGCTGTAGGTCTTTCCAAATATTTGTCACTGCTCTTGAGAAAATGTGTCATATAACCTTCTATGACACTCTTACTTCAGTCTCTATTTCTTTAACTGTTAAGTAGCTGAGAGCCTCTATTCTCCCATAAAAATAATTTTGTTCCTTAATGGAGAAGATTTCTCTGTTAAAGACTTTTTTCTGGAGTATTAGGATGTTATCTGTTTCCTTTGGGTAAGAGAGAAGGGCCATAAACATCTAAATTAAATCGTAGTTGCCTTTAAAATGATTATGTGTACTCAAGTCTAATGCATTTCGTCTCTTATTTGTTTAGACATTTGCAGCTCACCGTTGAACCAAAGTGCTTCTCTATTTGACCTCTGGGAAATAAGAGCGTAGCCACATCCTGTAATCAAGGAGTTCATGTGTGCATGTTACTCAGGGCCAAACAGAAATACAATCTGATTTCTGGAGCTGTCATGAGAAATAATTAAAACAACTCTGTTGCTGAGAATGCTTTAGTTAAGATGTGTTTTGCTAATTTTTTTTTGTCTCTGTTTAGAGTTATTACATAGAGTTATGACATAAAAGTACCTGGTCCCAGTGTTGTATGTTTGGATTTTCTTTCCAGTCGTTCAACTGTAGCACTGTAGAACTGCAGCAGAACTGGCAGTTCTACTGTGAAAGTTTAGTTCTCAGAGTTGTAGTAAAGTGGGAGTAAGTTTTCTTTCTGAAGACCTAAATATGGAAGTGCAGAGGTCTGACAAAGGATCCTGAGGCAAAGCTGTTAGTAGTGTGCTTGTGTTGTGTTCCCACAAGATTTTGAAATTTCTTAAGTATATTTGAGCATGTAAGTGTATATTATGTTCTTATCATTAAGCATGTAAGTGTGGTATCTCGTCCTGTTATAAAGGAGTAAAAATAAAAGTTCCCTTAAATATTTATTTTCTCTGCATCATAGAATTTTTTGTATCAGCTGTTTGAAACAACAGCTTTTCTTGAAAGGTTTTTCTGCAGAAGGAAGAGGAGAAGGAAGTACTGGTTTTGCCTGTGAAGGCTGCATGGCTTAGTTAGTTTACATTGTTTTGAGACAGGCTTGTACAGGACCTATATCTGACTGTTTACGGAGCTGGTAGTGAGGTAGGAAAACAATAAATACTTGTTAATTGTGTGGCTTTTCCATATGTGTCTTTTTTATGGAAAGGAAATAAAAAGGAGGGGCTCAGCCTAAGGGCAGTCGGTCGATGGGTTGATGTGCTGCTAGAGACTGAAGCAAATGTATGGCTTGGTGGATGACTTCAGTTACTGTAGCTGTCAGGTAGGAGGTTTCCATGATATGGTTAATCATGAAATAAGAATTCAGGACAACTGGTAATTCCTTTGTTTCAAACAGTTTGGCATAAAGTGACTATCTTGGAGGTTCAGAAGCATAGTCTATTGTAAAGGTGGTTGTTGAAAGATGGTGATGAACCTTTGCCTACCTCTTTTCTCTGCAGATACCGCACTCCAAGATATGTAGACTATGAAGATTTGGAGCGTAAATACTGGAAGAACTTGACTTTTGTGGCACCAATTTATGGAGCAGATATCAATGGGAGCATTTATGATGAAGTATGCACAGTTTTTTATGAAGTTTATCCCTTCCAGCCCTCTTTTAAAGGGTACTCTACTTAGAGGATACACTCTTGCTTTGTGACTGAAAATCTGTCTTTCGAAATCTTTGTGTTGCTCACTGTAAAGCCTCCAAGCAAGGTTGAAATTAACTCTACACATCTGCAAGAGTCAGACAATTCTGTCCTTAGACTGTAGAATATTGCTACTCTTCCTGATCATAAGACTCCTCCCTTTCTTCACTTTGAACTCTCCAGAACTTTGAGATTCCTTCCTACTTATTTGTTTATTAACATTTTAGTATGTATGTTTCCTGTGTGTACCTCTGGAAATTTAGAGATACTTTGACTAAGTTTTACTTTAAAATTAAAAGATGTAATACTTTTATTTCTCTCTTTCAATGAGGAATATTGGTAGCTGTACTACATGCTTGGAATGTCTGCAGTTTCCCGGAAATGTACTTACTCATACTGTTTACCTTTCAATTAAACCAGATGAAATTAAAATTTCCTAAGGAAATTAATTTTGCTGGTTACTTGCCAAGATCTCCATAATAAAAGGATAATAAAGGGAATCTTAAAACAGAGCTCATTATCCAAAGAATTACAGAATACCCATTGATATCAATTAGACTATGTAAGTAACTACAGGAACTAGATTTTGAAAGGATTATTTAAGTAATGAGACTAAGAGAAGAAATACTAGCATTTCGGAAAAGATTTAAGGATTTGAAAAATACAGGATGAACTTGTATGAAAAGAAAGTACCGTGTGTGAAGTTCTTGGGTTATTTCATGGTAATTGCCTTCTACAATCATTAAAAAAGTATGATTTTGCTGTGGCAGATAGTCTGAGGCTCTACTAGTGTTTCACAGTTCTTCACGGAAGAAAAATTGAAGACTGTCCAGAGATAAAAACAGCCAATATGGCTGAAGGCAATTCAGTTTTTGCGCTGAGTTATGTGGTCTTTGAAAGATAGCTAAGAATGTCCAGTGGTCTGTTGTTTAGAGAAAGCAAGTTCAAATTCTCTTGTGTGTCCACATAGCTGCTTTAAGAAATCATTTAGAAAATAATTGAAGATTCTAATTTGGGATGTTTCTGTGAAGAGACATTCTAGGTGATGGTTGCTTTGTGAAGACCAACATGAGGCAGAGAAAAACAGTGTCTCAAGAAATAGAAGCTTGCCCTTTTTCTGCTTTGATCTTTGTGTCTTTATTGTTGGCAGATAATGCCTTATGGTATAACTTTTTACAAATGTATGGTTTTTTTCATTGTATTTTCTTTTGTGTTTAGTATCTTAGTTTACTCTTGCCGTGAGCAACATTTCCAAAGAAAAGAGAATGAATGCAATAATTTGCATTTGAAAATGCTGAGTTTGACCAGAAAATACTGGTCAAAGAGAAGGTCAGAGATTTCCTTCTTAGGGAATTACGCTCTTGGGAAGATGAGGAAGGGAGCTCAGAAAAAAGCGAAGACGAAAGTGAGAAAAGCAGCATTTAGGGATCCTAACTCAGATGTTAGGTAGGAAACAAAGCACTGAAAGTTGCAGTGACTGGGGAAGAAAGCAATAAAAGGTAGAATAAAGAAACCTTGATGCCTATAATACAATAGGTATCATTTAAAAGCAAGTAACAAAGGAGAAATGTTAGTGAAAGGAATTGGCATTAAGGAATGTGAACAGATTGAGCACTTAATGTGACAGCCAGGTGCTGGTGTACAACCCACTTGGTGTGTAGAGGAAAAGAAGAAATATACTCTGGTACCGAAGTGTTGGTGAGAAAGTTGTGATGCCACTGATCAAAATGTTGTCTCTCAGAGTAATTTTGCTGCAGTTAATTTCTGGCCAGCAGATGGTGTACTTGCACAACTAATATTTTTCATGTCTTATTGCTTTATTGGGCTAAGAAAGGATCTTTTTGATTTTGTTTGAAATTGGAGGTTGTTCTCATGTCTTCATTCAGTTTTATTCAGGACTGTGAGTATTTGAGGAAAGGAGATGAATACAAATCACTGACGTTTTGGGCAGCATTCAGGAGAAAGGATATGGTGGGATTAATTTGTCATGGAGGCCTATTTGCATGAAACAAAACAAATGCTTACTTTTTACAAAATACTGTTGTAGAAAACAGTTTGTTATATATGTAACATTTGACATAAATATCTGACAGAATTCCAGGTAAAAAGCCACTTGAAACTTAAGGAAAATGTGACTTAGATGTGTATGTGGGCCATCAAAATTAGTGAGAGGTACTGCTGTGCTGTAAGTCTGTTCTTCAGTTTAACAGTTTACCAATTGTATTTTCTTTTCTACTTGGTGACTGTGAATTTTATATTGAGACATTTATATCTGAAGCATGATGAAGCCTTAATTTTTACTATTTAGATAATTTAAGAAACATTGTTATTTGTGGAATCCATCACCTCCTGGCATTGTGCCAGAGAGATTATAGCTCTTATAGTATTTCATTTTTTAGACCAGAGGATGATAGGTTCTGAAGGGTTTGGAAGAGGGGGCAAAATTTTCTAAAGGCTGTGTTACATGGAACAGAAAAAGACCCCACAAAACAAACAAAATTAAAAACTCCGATGAAAACAAAGAAATAAAGAAACAAAGCTAAAAGTGCATGCTTTGAAGTCTGACAACTACCATTAATTGTTCACGTTTACCATGTAGTGTTTGGATTATTCCAGAATTTGTTATCTCAGATTAAGTCTTTACAAATAAGCAAATAATCTGTGACTTGTTATAGAGTGTTCTGTGCTGTCTGTAGAGCTTTATGGAAGATAAATTCCATATAGTTGAAGGTTTGCTGGAAGTATTATTCTGTGTTATTTTTGTTCTAATTGTTGTTACATTTAATGGCAGTGCTTTCTAGGAGAATGACTATGTAGGTGACTCAAGTAAAGCTATGATCTCTTCATGGACTGATCTAGCTACTTGGAAGGGGGACAATCTTCCTGGTTTCCAAAGAAGTTCCAAAGAAAAGTGACTGATTTAAAGTTTATAATGAGTCATAAAACTCATCTGACTTCAGTGCTGACAATGGCATGTGCTATTCTGCAGAGAAAAGCCAAGTTTGGAAGAGGCACATATAAATATTGTTTTGTGTCCTCTCTCACCACTCTCCTTAGCTGCTGTCTGGAAGATACCACTTTACTTCCATTTTTCTCCTCTTAGTTTTATTTCTCCTGGTAAAACAATTCCTAATGCCTACATTCTCCAGTGTATAAGGTGTGGGCACCATACGTGGTATATGAGTGCACCCTCAGTCGGTTTGCAGGCAAGCTGGGTGGGATGTTGCTCTGCTGGAGGGTAGGAAGGCTCTGCAGAGGGATCTGGATAGGATGGATCTGTGGGCTAAGGACAGCTGCATGAGGCTCAATAAGGCCAAAGGTCTGGGTCCTCCCGTTGGGTCGCAACAACCCCAGGCAGCGCCACAGGCTGGGGCAGAGTGGCTGCAAAGCTGCCCACAGGAAAAGGACCTGGGGGTGCTGGTGCCAGCAGCTGAACATGAGCCAGGGTGTGCCCAGGTGGCCAAGAAGGCCAATGGCATCCTGGCCTGTACCAGCAACAGTGTGGCCAGCAGGACCAGGAAAGTGATTCTTCCCCTGTAGTCGGCAGTGGTTAGGCCGCACCTTGAATACTGTGTCCAGTTCTGTTCCTCATAGTTTAGGAAGGATTTTGAGATGCTGGAGTGTGTCCAGAGAAGGGCAATGGAGCTGGTGAAGAACCTGGAGTACAAGTCCTATGAGGAGCAGCTGAGCCAGCTGAGGGTGTTTAGCCTGGAGAAAATGAGGCTCAGGATGGGACCTTACCACTCTACAACTGCCGGAAAGGAAGGTGTAGCCAGGTGGGGGTTGGTCTCCTCTCCCAGGAAGCAAACAACAGGAGTAACGGAAACTGCCTCAAGTTGTGCCAGTGGGGAGGTTTACTTTGGATTTTAGGAAGCTCATTTTCATGGAAAGCGAGCAGTACCAATCACTGGGGCAGGCTTGCCCAGGGAAGTAGCTGTGTCACCATCCCTTAGCGTATTTAAAAGACCTGTAGGTATGGCGCTTGGGAACATGGTTTAGTCTTGGCAGAGCTGAGTTGATGATGGTTTTTGATGATCTTAAAGGTCTTTTCCAACCTATATTATTCAATTTGTTCTATAATGTCCTTTTTCTGTGATCTACTCATAGTTGAGATCAATGTGAGCAGTAATTTAGGTTCTAGTGTGATTTCCAAAGAATCTGCTTGCCCACTCTTCAAAAGGGTGCTTAAAAAGTAGTGTTTATATCCTTGAAAATGCTGAGAACTAAAAACAATCCGATGAGGGAGATTGTTTGTATTTCCTAATCTGTGTGTTTATGGTGTAGAGATTTTGTTCGTAGCATTTTTCTTCCTCTGTTTTAATGACTTGCAAGGCGCAGTAAAAGCCTGGCAGTAGCTTTATTATATTCATTGATGTGAGTGAATGATTACGTGGAGAGAGGAGTGGGTTACAAAGCACAAGTTTTTCTGTAACGTTTGTCCTATTCCTTTCCACTCTGTCTCTTAATTAGGTTTTTTTACACTTTATTATTTGAGTTGTTACAGTCAGTCATTAAGGGCTCTTCAATCTTACTTATACAACTGATGTGTTGTCTGCCAGATTAATATTGAAATGAAGCTGTGAGATAATCAAAGGAAAAATTAAACACTGAAAAAGGATTGTGTGTAATAATGTATACATAGAGAAATGTTCATCACAGTGTTGACTGGTTTAAGTAAACTGAAAAGAATAGCATCCTGTCACTTTTGTAAGTACTTCAAAAAAATTTAATAAAAAATTGTTGCACTTGAAGCCTATTTTATTCTTACATGCAAAGAGGTCTCTGCTTTCAACTCAGAACTTCACTTTTTACCAGTGTGCTGAGATTCACGTTATTCTTTGTGTCTTTGGGAAAACATGGGTCAGCTCCTTCCAAAGTGTGCAAACGTTCAGATGAGAAATGGTTGTCAAGTGTCCCACTTTGTCTCCACATTGCATTAAAAGCAGATGCAAAGGCTGTTAAGAGTAATAAAAACTCTTGATAGTAATTTACAGCAAGTTTGAATCACCTTCAAAATGACTGAAGATTGGAGTAGTGGTTTTCTATATAAACTGCTAGGTACCTTATAGTATTTCTCTTAAGGAAATACCAGGTAAGTGTAATGTGCATAGCAATGACCATAACTGGTAAGGTGTTTCAAGCCTGTCTGTAATCTTACAGAAGGAAAACAGCTGAAAAGTAACATTTTTCTAGTTATTGGATTGTGTGGTACAGTTGTCAATGATGACAGGTTTTCTTTAAAGAATTTACCATCAGAAATGTGGATAAATTAGAAATAGTATCTTGACATATTCCTTTGAAATTATTCTAATATTCTGATAGTATTGTGATATTCTGAGGAGAGTAAATATTTTGTATTTTCCTAATATTGAATGGATGATAATATCTAAATGTATTTGTAAGAAGCTACCAGTTATGTGTTATGCTCAAGTAATATATGTAGTGCTGTTCCAAAAATTATTAAATATGGCATAACCTGCAAAAATATACTTTGTATACATAAAGCATAAAGTAAAAATATAAAGTAACACCTTTAATAATAATTTGTAACAATAAGTGGTAACAATCTAGGCATAAATATGAAATTGATTTTTTGTTTTAAGTCTAAGGAAATTAGGAGGAGTTGAAATGAATCAGTGTGATTTTAGTGTTTTGGCCAGTTTCAGTGAACATTTCCGTTTGAGCTAAGAATACTTCTCCAAAACAGCCTTTAGGAAAAGGAAATAGCTCATTCATCTTGAGTGTAGAAGTTGTGGATTGTTTATTTGTTATGTTTGGTATTTTGAAGCAATTATTTTTTCTAGGATTGGTCCCCATGGTAGGATTTGCTTTTGTTTGATGACTAGTTGTGATGTGACTTAACAGAGTGTGCAAAGATGAGATGTGTTGTTAAAAAAAAGATATTCTCTTAGCTATTACTTAATTCTTAGTAGAAGACTAAGATTTCAGAACGTTAGGGTTGCTAGAAGCTTATATGGGTGAAAGGTTGCTGTGGGATGAATAATGGGTAAAAAAGCCCATGGAATAGAAAAAGATAACACATCTGTCTGAAGAAACCTTCAAGTGTAAATTGCTGCAATACTGGCACTGTTTGGCCACTGTCATAGTAGCTGCCTAGATTGATTGATGAGCAGGTGATTTTTACAAGTATTTATTGTTTTCTTCTAATCCTGTACATGTGTTTGTGCTTGAATCATTGGTCTTAGTTTGCTATATTAATTTGTTTCTCGAAATGAAATGCAAAATTTGTAAACAGATACAAATTTAATGTGATTTAAAAAAATAAAATCTGTAAATTAGTTTGAGGACTTATTACCTAAAAACTATTTCTTCAAATTTTTTATTTTACAGGTGTATTAAGTTGCTGCTGCCACTTTTTATATTTGAAAGGTGCAGATTTTACCAGCATCTATTGTTTGAGTTCAGATTGGTGTTGTTTTCTTTTATTAGGATATTAATTTTATTTTTTTTTACTTTTAAAATTTCAAGTGCTTTTGTTTCACAAATGCATCAAACCCAGGACTTCCATTTTAAAAGAAGAAAAAAATGCTGTCTGAAATAAAATCATTCTATAAACATCCTTTACTCCTTTGTAAAATTCCAAATAACTCAGTATTTCTTAATAAGTGGAACAGTCAAAGCAGGCTGTTAGAAGTGCTTGTTCCATGAGAAGTCTGAACTTCACATAGACATTACCTTCTTGTCCATCAATTCTAGCTGCTTCATATATATCATGCTTGACATAAAAATGTCAAAAAACAAATGAAACAAAAACTGAGAGTATTAAATTTTCATTGCTTCTTGCTTTAACCTGTATTCTTAGTATTCCAGCTGTCCAGCTATTAAGTATCATCATGTTACTTAGTCTTAATCAGCTGCATCAGGACTGCAGTCTGCCATCAGTTTGTCCCCCAGTGAGTAAGATTACCAGAACTGTAGGTTCAGGGAGGGTGTAGGGCAGAGCACTGCATGGTTAAGTGTGCTTAGAGGCTGTCTTCCCAATAAAACTTGGCTGAATTGAGTTTTTAATAGTTTTGAGTATATTTCTTGGTTTTCTGACTGCTTGAGCACCATCTAATGTCTTCCCCGGAGGCGTTAATAATTGCTCTTATAGTGAAGTCTAATTTTTTTCTCTTCAATTTTGTAGCTTTGATCTTGGTTATACTGTCTCTTACATGCTGTATTACCTGAAATTAGAGCTGCACTTTGCAGTTGAATCTGAAGTACAACAAAAACTAGATGTATTGCTTTCTGAATGACTTTTAATACACAAATTTTATGGGCAATAGCACAAGGAAACAGCTTAACTCCCATTAAATCAATAGATTTCTTCTGTGGTATATTTCTTATGTAGTACATCATTATGATTAGAAATACAGGTGAAGTGAAGTAATCATTTTAGTTGTTGTACTTTTCAGAGAAATGGTCAATGTATGCATGTAAAAAATTTTTAAACAGTTTTTTCATACTATTTGGTATTACTTTGTAAGTAATAAAAAAGCTTAGATAGGCCCAGTGAAACTTTGTGACTTCCAGCTGTCAACTCATCAAAGGTTTTGTCTGCAGCTATTATTTCTATTTTTTTGTGTACCTTTTTGTATATAGTATGGTCTATGATGTTTCAATCCACGTTAGATTTGATGTAGAAGTGTAAACCAGGTAGGACATTGCTATGTTCTCTGCTCTGAACATCTCAGACTTACCTAATACTAAGGTCAAGAGAATTTTTCCTCAAGTAACTTCAACTGTCTTCTGAAGTGTTTACAAATATGTATGGACATATTGAAAAACTAGATCAAGTGTGTATCTTTTGACTGGGACTGTTATATAAAATTGCATTGCTTTATGAGCTTAGTAATATATTTATTATGTGTCTCTTTCAGGGTATTGAGGAATGGAATATTGCCCATCTTAATACAATATTGGATGTTGTAGGAGAAGAGTGTGGAATTTCTATTGAAGGTGTAAATACACCATATCTCTATTTTGGCATGTGGAAAACAACATTTGCATGGCACACCGAAGACATGGATCTCTACAGTATTAATTATCTCCATTTCGGGGAGCCAAAGTCATGGCAAGTTAATTTTTTCTTTTTAGATGATATCTTTATTTCAGCTGACTAAACTGAGCAGATGGGTTGCAATTGCTTCACAATGGTAAACTACTAAAAAGCTAAGATAGTAGTTTGGTGAGGGGTTTTTTTTAAACTCAGACTGCTATGAAATCACACCAATGTATTCTTTGATATTAAAGGAAAAATAAGTATCTAAGACTTACTCGAGTTCAACAGAAAAATATTTGAAAGATACAATATGAACAGTTTGATGTGTTGGGAACCCCAAGACTATTGGAGGAACTTAGGAAAGAGCTCTTTGAAATCAGTTTCTTTGGTTCTGTTGCCCTTTGGGACTACCTACCATATTTTGTATGTAACATGCATTTAATTTCTTCTTTGAATCAGAGTCATATTCTCTACTGTTAACTCAGCTGGACCAGTGGGAGGTAAGATTCAGGGCTAAAGGTACTTCCTGTATATGAAACTTCTACTATCCTTTCTCCGTAATCTTAGATTTTTCGTTGAACAGCCTTAATAAACAAGTTGGTTTAAAACATTGTGATATACATGTATCCCAAGTATATAAGACAAATATATTCCTTTTGATCATAAATTTTTTTTTTTTTTCAAAATACCTGTGAAGAGAATGTAAAATCATTAGAAAGATACGCAAAAGATAAGTTATGCATAGTTCAATTCTGGCAGTTTCTAGTCGTCCAGACTTGGACAGAAAATGCGTAGCTCGTAATTCCATAAAACATCATTGTTTTTTTATTACCCATACAAAATTCAAATACTGATCATATATTTATACTGTGAGTGTGGTAAATTAGTCAGATGCTCACTCTTTGGTCACTGCTTTATATTTACCTGCTTTGCTTATGTAGTGGATCTCCTGAGTTATGGCAGAGAAGGTGAGTACCACCTATTGTAGTAATGCGCGTCCATGTTTGAAATTGATAAATTAAATACATAGATATGTGAGATTTCTGCTTTGATAGAATTAAATGTATGGAAAGTCTTGTTAACCATAACATCAATATCTTTTAAAAAAATGGATGTAAAGATAGATGATTCCAAAATGTTCCAAGATGATAGGACAAATGTAAGTAATAGGATGTTTCTTGCTTCTTAGGAATTTAAAAAGTGCTATTTGAAGAAAAACTCACTGCATATTGTGACATTCCAAGTAGTAGAGACATTTACTTAAACTCTGAATGGGAAGACACAATGGGAAGAAGCTAGGAAAGCTTCTTTAAGTATTTTTGAAGGAGTTATGAGTTGATAACAGGATAAATGCTTGTCTGGTTTACAGATACTTGTTTATGCTTCTAATGAACAAAATCATTAAACATTGTCCTCTTGATATTTTGGAGAAATAGTGGTGGATATGAATACATTTTCTGCACCACGTTGGCCCATATTTTTAAGAAATGTAGCATTATTAAAAAGTTGAGTGAGATTTATTTGGTGTTACACATGTGCCTTTTAATTGAAGAATGCTGCAATAATTTATGCTAAAGCTGTTCATTTATAAGTAAGATGTGTTATGTGTTAATGTGATATTAGTATGATATTCAAGAAAGTGGGGCAGGAGCTCAGTCTTATGATACAGATAGTAAAGATCTTCTCTGCTCTTAAATTTAACTGATTTGACAAAGCATCCTTTGTGAAACCAAATAACCTGACATATACAGTAGCAATACATGTTGTCGGGTTTTACTGGGTGTACATGTGGTTCTTCAAGAGACGTGTTGGTCTTACAGAGAACTAACATGGAGCATATTTTCTCTGAATTGTGAAAGGACAGCCACTACCATCTGAGAGCCACAGCTGAGTCTAACTGCTGTAGCAGTCTTTATAAAAGAATTTGAAGCCTTCTGCAGTGTTTAGGCATAGGTTAACTTGCACTATTTCTTACACTCTGCACTTTTACTTTCAAGACTTATGTGGAGAAGTTAGTTCTATACTGTGTATACTGATTCCTTCATTGACTGCCTCATATGAAACACGGGGAAAAAGTGTGTCTGCTAACTTATGAAATCAGGTTTACATCTGTTTAGATGTTTATGTATACGTTTGTGTAATACATATGTTCATTTTATAGATTTTTCTTTGTCTTGCAAAAATATAGAAGAAATACTGATAAAGAGGAAATATTTTGAAGGAGAAGAAGGAACTTGAACTTAGAAGCTCTGAAATAGAATAATATAAAGGGCAGAAGAGATTGGGGTATGTTGGAGAAAGATATTTCTGGAGGGAGACTTAAAATTACTTGCTATTAGGCAAGAATTTTTACTGCAATTTTCTCTTTGCATTCTAAGGGGGAAGGTGCCTTGAAGATCGTACCTCGTTTTACATCACAATTTCTTAGAAAAAGTCTTACTAACAAGAGAAAGCATTGGTGTGACTGATGGTGTGGCTTATTAATTGTTATCTCTTGATATTGACATATTTTGTAATGGTATTTTAAACTGCTTACTAACATTAAAAATTTCTTCACTCTTGAATTCGTTGTTAAATATTTTCTTCTATTGTATTTATTATTTCGGGGTATAGGTCTTGACTAAAGATAATTAATTTTTGTTTTGTGTTATTTGAGGAATTTTGTCATGTTAAACTATTAAAGTGCTCTTGGAAATTAACGCTTAGCATAGACCAGACTTTTGTTACTAGTAGAAATGTTGCACTATTAATATATGTACTATATCCTTGGGTACAATATGGATAATGCTTCAATTTACATTATAAATTTATAAATTAAAAAAAATCTGAATAAGATATTCACATTTTTTGAAAATAATTCTGGATTTCTTAAATATCTGAAACGAAGGCTTACACTTTGTTATGATTACCTGACTTGTGAAAAACAGTGATGTTGAATTCTTTTAAACTTTGAGATGATATAAATCTTCTTGAGGAAGAATAGTAAAGAATATGTGGAAATATTTCTTAGGCAGGGTGAAAGTAATTATTTTCATGGCACTGTGGGTATTTAAAATATAATAATAATAGCACAAATTTTTTTTATAATTTATTTTGAAGAAGAAGAGGTGTGTAGAGAATATATTACTTTACGTTAGAAAGTAGTATTTTAAAATATTGTGCTCATTTTGTTCACGTTTTATATCTAATGGTGGAGGCCTGAATTCTTTTTTGCACGAAGAACTAGGTTTTTACTTTTCCCTTGAAAGGGTCACAGTGAAAACTTACAGTATGATACAAACAATAATTTAAATATCAATTTGTATGTTTTCTGTGACATTCCATCTGGTCTTTGCTTCCTAGCTTTTCTGAAGACTGAAAATGACAAGACACAATACATTATGTTAAAAAACTCTCCTGTTTAGTAATGTCTTTCATAAATCACGAAATGCCTTGCAGGGTTGGTGAGTCATAAAGTAAACAGGAATAAATACTACAGAAAGAGGTGATGGTTCCATCTTTGTGACAATGTCAATAAAAAGAGACCAGGTTGTTGAAGAGAAAATGCTTAGACAGCCAAAATTAGATGGATTAGGAGAGTGAGACTGGACCTGACAGTTTATTTAGGTTGTAAGAGGGAATAAATCTATCGTGACATTCAAAATAAAGCAGGGATTTAGGTTCAGGAATTCTGTTCATGATTCCAGTGGAATCTGATCTCTAGGTTGTCTAAAATTTATACTATGAGCAACGTTACTGTTAACTCTTGATTGCCGTAACTAGAATCTGTTTTTATGGATTTGCTAGTGTAGAATGTGTACCAACACTTTTTCACCTTGCATAATGAGGTGGTAAAATCAGGAAAGATACATAGTTATTACACAGTAGAGGTTGTGGAAGTCTTTAAAAGATTTCTTGTGAAGGCTTCCAGATTGTGAATCTCAATAGCTGGGGAAATAGTAATGGGGTTATGATTGGATAAAAATGGATGGTGTTCTGATATTAGTATTAGACAAAATCATAGACGAAAAATGTGAAGAAGGAAAAGCAGACTGATGGTAACATTGCATGATTTAAGAACAGATACGGCAGTAAGGTAAATGGATTTAGAAAGACTCAGCTAGGTCTTACAGGGCCTTCTGGGGAAGGATTAATAGAACTTTCTGTGTGATCAGCAGCTGACAAAAACTAGTCAAAATCTGGCCAGGTGATGCAAAGTTCAGCATAAGAGGAAGAATCTTGGTAGCTTTGCAAAAGTTGCATACCATTGACAGAATGGACGTGTTTCCTAGTTAGGGTTTATGTCTAGGAAACAAAACAGATGCAGAAAACTACAGAGAAGTCAAACCTGTATGACAGAAATGGGAATAATGTGTAAAGCTACAGTGGTTAGTCAGACATCTTGCTGAAAACTGTCATAAAAATTAGAAATATTATGAGTCACAGAGATGACTGTAATCAAATAGGGATTCTGGTTGTAAAAAAGTATCTATAATCAAATAATATAGTGGTTTGTCAGTAGCCCAGATGGGTTATTGTGCTTGAAACAGAGCAATCATTTGATAGTTTCAATGTTCTTCACAAAGTGGCAGAACTTTACACAGGGATTAGAAGAAAAGGAGAAGTTTTGATTGTCTTGTTTTTCCTTTGTGGAAAAGGATTGTGTTTCTTAAAATATTTAGATTGAATAGGAAAATTTTTAGGTACCAACAGACTTTCAAATTTCCCCCTCTCAAAACAAAAAATGTGTTAGCTTCCTAAATTAAGTTTATGAAATTTAAATTTGCTTGTATTTTGAAAAGGTATTTATCAGGTTTATGTATAATAAATATGAACCACCTAAATAGAGTACGTCAGTTGCTAGTAAAAGGGTCATGTGATTCTGAGCTCAATGCCTGGAGTTAGATAGCATTATTTTGATACAATGTGAATGTTGCAAGTTGTCGCCAATTATAAAACCAATGAATATGGTTAATTTTGAAAAAAACTAATGATGTTTAGTTGTAAAAACACTTCATGGGTTTGCAGCTTTTGAATTTTAAAAATACCAATCTGCAGGAAAAAATGTCAGCTGTTTTTACCTTGTCTGTATATATAACATGGGATTTAGAGAAGTAGTTTGATTAAGTATTTAGCATCACACTAAATTTGCTTGCAACTGATGCTGTTAACCATTATCTGTGCATACACGTGGCATTGGAAGAATGGAACTCAAATTATTTCACATTCTGTTTCTGGTCACTTGATGTTAACTCCGGCGAGGGAAGACATGCAGACAATCAGTGTGATTGATAATGCAAGCTTCAGTTTATTGAAATTCAGGCTTTGCTTTTATACACTCAAATATGCATACTTGTCACTTCTCTATTGACGCTGGGTAAAAAGCTACATTTTACACGTATTGCTAATGTTGCGATTTGGGAAATCAGGGTTCTTCCTCATCTCTCATGGTCAGTACATCTTGTCAGCATGTCCTGTTGTTTATCTGTAACAGGATTGTCAAGAACACTGTGTTTGTGTCCCTGCCTTCTTTCTTTATTCTCATGATTTCTGTTCTCACGATTTCCTTTTTTTGCAGTTAGCAAGAGGCCTGCTTATGTCAAGCTAAAAAGGTGTTTGCTTGTACAGCTCTTCCAGGGACCCGTGTCCCTGATCCTCTAACCATTCCTCAACAATTCCCCCTTTTTCTTTTTGTACAAGCAATAACACCTGGTTAGTCACAGATGTAGTATATCATTCTTTGGAAGCATTGGCACAGGCAAGGTAAGCACACTATTATGAATAATATTAGTAGTCCTACGGTGATGAAGTGTTGTACCAGTGAAACTAACCATGGCCCTAAGCCCAGGGATTTCAACCATCCCTCTAAGCCAAAACTGTCTTCTTTTTGCAATTGTGTGGTTAATTGATGCAATTCATTTTATCTGCCTGTGAATCGATTGGGAATGGTCGGATAAATTCATACAGCACATTCCTTCAAAATCTTCACAACCATGTCCTTGGGCTAGTAACAGAAAATGACGCCCATATAAACTTGCTGCAAGTGTCTATGGTGACATGCATGTACTTCAGTCTGCCAAATTCGAGACCATGGGTCACATCCATTTGCCATATTTCGTTCGGGCCTAAGCCTTAGGGATTAACCCCAATACCGAGGCCCGGACCATGATGGCTACGTGTAGGACATGCCCGTATTATTCTCTTAGCTTCCTCCATAGTAACATCAAACTGTCTATGAAGGCCTCTGGCATTCTGGTGGAATGTGCTATGGGCTTCTTGTGCCTTTGCAAACTCACTCAGTGGTACTGTCATTGAGACTAACTGATCTGCATAAGCATTCCCTTTGCCCAGGTCCTCTGTCCATTTGTGACTCCTGATGTGTATTATAGCATAGGCACACGTTCTCTGACCAATGGCTGATTGGAGCTGACGCAGCAGCTCAAATAAGCGCTTGTTGCTTATGTCCCTTATCCTAGCATCCTCTGTTTGTTCTACGATGCCAGCAACGTGTAAAGAGTCTGACACTACATTGAGCTTAACAGTCAACCACCGCTTAAATGCCCAGACCACTGCAGCTAATTCAAGGGTCTGCAAAGAGTCTCCAGGTTCAGCCTCTAGTATCTGATGACACCATTGACCTTGAACTTGCCACGTCGCAGCTGCTCGCCGAGACTTCTTTCCGGTGTTGGTGAACACTGTTAATGCTCCTTGTAGTGGTTGTTTACTTCTTTTAGGGATCTGAATCCATGTATGCTGAGCCATCCATTTCAGTACAGGGGCTTTAAGCGGCTGTACTTCAATTTGCTGGGCATTGCTTAGCAGGCTGATTTGTAGAGCTTGAGAGTGTTGCAAGTACCAATCGAGCTCATCTCGTTTCATTGGCAAATAAATCGTTCCTGGCTCTTGTCCAGTGACTTGTATTATGTGGTTGCGGCCTTTCTGTACTAATTCTGCTACATTGTCGATTTTTTATTGCAATGTTATTTTGGGCTGTAGGCTTGTAAACATCCATTCCAGGACCCTAACTTGCTCCCCCTTTTTCTTTTTGCACTGAGTCAGTGCACCGATAAGTTGACTCTCTCTGTGGAGGACCGTAAAATTGACTGGGAGATCAGCATCCATATGATCAACTGCTCTATTTGCAATAACAGTACTGATATGCTGGATAGTATCAATTTGTTCTGATGTGGGCTGAACTGGCAAAGAGGGATCAGTCCCTCTCAGCAGAGGTCTCAGTATCTCTAGGTCTTCATTACTGATGCCTACGACTGGCCGTAACCACTGCAAGTCACCCGTGAGTTTTTGTGCATCTTGCAGGGTCTTAATATTAGTTTGAATTGTTAATTTTTGTGGCTTGATTTGCGCTTCGGTAATGCTCCACCCTAAATACTTCCAAAGAGGTGTACGCTGAACTTTTTCTGGTGCAACAATCAAGCCATACTGTTTTAGCTGATTAGTAAGCAAAAGTTCGTGTTGGGGGGTAATTGGGTCTGGCTGAGTGACAAGGATGTCATCCATGTAATGATAAATAATAGTTTTTGGCCACTGTGTCCGAACTGGCTTTAATGCAGCATCAACATACATTTGACACGAGGTGGGGCTGTTTTTCATCCCTTGTGGAAGCACTGTCCACTCATATCGAGATGCAGGTCCTTCCCTGTTTATAGCAGGGAGGCTGAAGGCAAAACGAGGCATGTCATTAGGATACAACGGCAAAGTAAAAAAGCAGTCTTTTAAATCTACTATTAACAAATGCCAGTTCTCGGGCACAACTGCGGGGTTGGGAAGACCAGGTTGCAGGGCTCCCATGGCTTGCATTTGAGCATTAATGGCACGCAAATCATGCAATAATCGATACTTTCCTGATTTCTTTTTGATCACATTGATAGGAGTATTCCATGGACTCGTAGATGGTTGCAAATGTCCTTGGCTTAGTTGTTCATGCACTAATGCATGGGCTTGTTGCAGACTCATCTCATGTGTCCTTTGCGACCACACTGGAAGCATTTGATATCTTTGGGCTTATTACTAGACCCGCTTCTCGGTGCTTCTGCTCCTTTCAATGGGGCGAGGGCTGCAAAAGCTTTGTTTTGGGGGGGCACCAGGTCGTTCCCTGACTCAATAAATTTTTAACAGCTTCCACGAGCATTGCGTGTGGCCCTACTGGTACTCGGCTCATTCTGTCTAGCATCAGTTCTACTGGTGCGTCTGCTGGCAATGTAACTATTATGGATCGGGTGGCAGAGTTACAATTTTCTATTATGCACTGTCTTAACAATGCTCCTTTCATCCATTCTTGTACATCAGAATTGTTTATAGCATTAGTAACTCTATCAACAAAGCTTGCAAATGACTCGTCCCTTCCTTGCTTGATCGATAGGTAGGAGGGCTGAGGGGGTGTTGTTTTTATATAGGACATGGCTTGCCGTGCAAGTCGCATAGCTTCCAATAATCTTTCTGGCCCCACTTGTACTTGCATTTCAACTCTGGCAAACTGCCCAATTCCCATAAGCTGCTCTACTGTGACCCCATTTAAAGGATCCTGTGGATCACAGGGCATATTAGCAGAGGCATCACAAAGCCGATTCCAATGTGCCTGCCACAACATTACTTGTGACGGAGTCATAATCATTCTGACAGTAGTTTTAATATCGTCTGGGCAGAGAATCCCACTTCCCCATACATAGTTTAACATTTGCTTAGCTGGTTCACTGTGCAGCCCTGACTCACTGACTGTGCCTCGTAGCTGAGTTAACAACTTCCAGTCCACGAGATTATACTCTCCTGCTATACCTTCTCTATCCATCTGATAAATTACGGGGAAAGCTAAAGGATCTCCGATAGATTCTACGAGTTCATAGTCTTTATGCTCAAGAGCTGCTTTTGCTATTTGCCTCCAATTAACTCGATTAACTCTTGTACTTGGGATTCGGCATGCCTTAATTTTTCCTTTGCTACCAATGCTGTTAGTAGTAACAAGACTTTTATGGTATCTGGTTGCTTCCTGCTCTAGTTCTTCTTCCTCACTTTCTGATAGCTCACTTTCCTCCTCCAAGGGAGGAGCAGTGGGCTTGGGTTTGGACCCTTCCCCTGTTGTTCCCCCTGATATCTCAGCTTTCTCTGTAGGAGGTCGAACAACTATAGTGTTCATTGTTGGAGGCACGGCAGCATAATCACTTCCTAATGACATCATACCAGGTGGGAGGTCTTTCCCTTCTACGTGGGCAGTTGCAACTGCTGCTACCTGTTTTTCAACATGATACTGCTTAAGGCAATTAGTTACTGCTCTCCATGGCTTCATTAACTTTTTAGCTTCTTTATTATTGTCTGTAACTAGATTCCATAAACAAGCACCATATTCTTGTCATTGGTGTTCGTGAAAAAATGATCCTGGGTCCTTAAAGAATCCTTGCTTTTTTCCGAACGCCACTAACCCATTTAAATCCTTACAAAGGTTTATCTCTTTAACTCCGCGCTTTTCTAAAAAGCGTAAAAATAAATCAAGGGCCACCTCTGTTTCCATACCTGTGTCCTAACACTTTCCCTGTCGACAGGAGTTGTGCAGCCTTTTCAGGTTAGCCCTTGTCAGCCGGACGACGGACCCCCCTGTAGGTCAGTCCAGGCACGGATCAGACGCTTGCCTGCAGCTGCCGATCTTCTGCCCTCTGGTCGCTGCTACTGGTGCTTCTCCGGTCTCTCGCTTCGGTCAGTGAGAATGAGATAAGAGCCGTCCCTGTTCAGGCGCCATGATGTTGACTCCAGCGAGGGAAGACATGCAGACAATCAGTGTGATTGATAATGCAAGCTTCAGTTTATTGAAATTCAGGCTTTGCTTTTATACACTCAAATATGCATACTTGTCACTTCTCTATTGACGCTGGGTAAAAAGCTACATTTTGCACGTATTGCTAATGTTGCGATTTTGGGAAATCAGGGTTCTTCCTCATCTCTCATGGTCAGTACATCTTGTCAGCATGTCCTGTTGTTTATCTGTAACAGGATTGTCAAGAACACTGTGTTTGTGTCCCTGCCTTCTTTCTTTATTCTCATGATTTCTGTTCTCACGATTTCCTTTTTTTGCAGTTAGCAAGAGGCCTGCTTATGTCAAGCTAAAAAGGTGTTTGCTTGTACAGCTCTTCCAGGGACCTGTGTCCCTGATTCGCTAACCATTCCTCAACAGTCACTGACATGAGAATGATTGGGTGGACAGAAGAGGCTGCTTGTGTGATGATCATCTTGGTTGGCTGAGTAGTTTTCGCACAGTAAAGCAACGATTCATTGTTTTTGGTGCAATTAGTTAAATCACACTGAAAAATAGTGTAGAAGCATTAATCTTGAAAACATACATGAAAAAATGTTTCAGAATTACCAGTTAATGACTTAAGTTTAGTATTTATTACTTATTTGTAGTTATCTTATAGCCAGTATCCTTGATTTGCTGAACTAAGACACATTTCAGAAGATGTTTTTGAACAATAGTAGATGTACCGTATTTTTTCTATCCTTGTAGTATGACTAGCAATGAACAGGACTCTTCATACTTTACGAAGTATGTCTTTGTGAACTGGTAAAATTAAGACCTAGTTAGTGTCGTCATTTCCCTTTCTGTCTTAACTTTTTGCTTTTTATTTGCTTGTTATCTAAGAAACACTCTTTTCGCATCTTAGTGATTTACCATTTAATGTCCATTGCATTTGCTTTGAAGGTGTCTGGACTGGACCTTAATATGTGAGAAGTCAAACAAATGTTAGTGGCTGTTTGGTAACGTGGCTAAAAGAAAGCTGGACACAAGCTGAAGATATTTTTATAAAAGCTTTTAACTGCTCAAATTCTCGTATAAAGTAGCTGTTGAGACTAAGAGTGAATTTTTTTTCTCTGACTTGGTCATTTGAATTTGAGAGCTTTTTGTTTAATGTAGAGTAGACCGAGAATCCAGCAAGATTCATGTTGTTCACCATGCAGGGCAGGTGCACATGTGCTAAGCTCAGTTTCTAAAAAATTGTGTTAGGAACCAAGCCTGAACTGTCTTGAGAGTGACTTTGGCACTCCTAATGTGTGATGGCACAAAGGGTCATCTGTCTCCATTCCTTAGTGCTTGTCTTAGCTGTGAGGAACAAGCAATTGCAACAGTGGGAAGAAGTAAAGGATTGAGTAGCAGATGTTACCACACAACCCAAGTGAAGACTATAATGAAAAGCAGCTACTTGCATTGAATGTATTGTATTGCTTTGTAATTTTAGATTAGCTAAATAAATAGCTGTAGTCCAGTTAAACTATGCACTGTCTTTCCAAAAGACTTACTGAGAGCTTGGTTCACTTTGGTATTTTTGTAATATTGACATGTTTATGTGTACAAATGGAAGCATGTGGCTCCATATTGTTATTAACTTGTACTTTTGAAGAAGTAACATTTTAGGAGGAGCACCAGTTCAATTAGAGTCAAGTAAAGTAAAGCACAGTATCTAGTTTTGAGTTTTTTTTGTTAGACATAAACAGTATCTGTTCATGTTTTGCTTTATGGAGTTGTGTATTTAAAGACATACAATATAGTATCTAATGCTATACAAAGCATTTTTCTCTGATAGCGTGTGAAGGATGGCAAACGTAGTTTAGATTGGTGTGGATACATGGGTGCATGTGTAATATGGCGTGAAAAACGGTCACAAACACTTTGGAAGTACAAATGGAGAGAAACAAAATGCATTTTTATGAGACGGCAAAATTCTGATTAAAACTGCAAACATTGAGCATAGTAAGCTGAAAGTCTCTGTTTAATACCATTTGGAGTGGGTTGTTAGTATGCATGTGTTTTGCACTGACTTCTGTAATGGTCTTCCTTCTATGCAGGTGTTTCAGTTGTAATAGAGTAGAATTGTAATGTGTGTGCAAATAACAACTTGAGGTACGGGGATGTTTATTGCTTGTTTTTCTGAGTGAGTTTTCAGGGCTGATGAATGAAATGTGTTTGCAGTGTAGTAAAAGGCTCTATGTTTACTTAATTTAACAGTGTGGATTTGGATTATTTTATACAGCTGAATATACATTTTCTTCTTTTCTGAACCATATTTTTTTTATAGAGAAGAATCAATCCGGTGTTAATGCAACAGTAAACTGAAACAAAAGCCTCTTCTATCACATATTAAAGCAGTTAAAGTCAATAATAAATCCTAATTAAAACATACAGTAAATCCATGAAGTGCAGTAAATATGTTAATAGCAAAGAGAAGCAGAAATGAAACAGCTTTTCAATAGTTTTCTATTTTTTGGCTGCAGTAAGCATTAAAATAACATGTTCTTCTGTATTTTTGCTGAATTGTTGCAGATAGCATGCGGAATTAAAAAAAAACTAGTTTATTGTAAGAACAGTGGGGTTCTAAGATATGCACAGTTCTTTAAATTAAAGAAAATCTATTTCTTTAATAATTTAAAACTCTTAATTGTAATGATTCTACAAGGGCAAGTAACCCTTTTATTCCACAGCTTTTGCTTATAGGAAAAAAGAGATGTTTAATGCTCATATTTTTCTGTTAAACCCCTGTGTCTTGTGAAGCATAATGAAATTCAAGGAAGTTAAACTTGTATAAATGAGACTTACTTTACATTTTTTCATTTCATTTCGAAAAATAAAGTATGTGTGTCTTTTTTAATTGTGGTGATGTAATAATATCAAATATTGTCAATGTACATGACTTTAAATAGTGAATGTAACATTTTTGAACTACATAATATAATGTTTAAACTAGAAATAAGCTAATTTTTTTCCTCAAACTCCTGCCCTCCCAAAACCCAATGTCTGTATTTTTTCCTTAGATGTTGGTATACTTTTTTTCTATGTAATGTTTCAGTCTTTAATCTTTTTGGCTTCTGTATTATTAGATATTTATCACACATGAATGATGGTTTTTGTATTAATTATGTCTTTAAGCATTTAATCCTTTTCTTTATGTGAATTATAGGTACGCTATTCCTCCAGAGCATGGGAAACGGCTTGAAAGACTAGCTCAAGGTAGTATTTTCAATATTTCCATATGTATGATGTTTGAAGGACAAATCTCCAGGAAAGTGAGAAACATTGTTCTTGACTCACCTACTGTTTTATTACTTAATGTTTGTGACTTTTACGTGTCTATGTTATTATTGCTCTGAGGAATTAAATTTTTAATTAATTTAAAATTTTTAATTAAGAATTAAATTTTTGTTTTCTTTTTCTTCTTCCTTCTAATAGAACTTTATTTTGTACCGGCATTTTTAGCTTAGTGAAACTTACAAATATGAGGCTTAGTGTTTTGTTGTTCATTAGATTTTCATTGTTAGTGTCTTTGTCTCCTTTGTGCCCTTGCTTTTTCTTGTCCTAGCTTCTTTTCATAAGCAACTTTTTGAGTCTTAACTTCTTACCCAAATTTGACACAGAGATACAAATGTTGAAGACAGATGAGTCTCCAAAAGTTTCATCGAAGTTGATGGTTGGGTAGAGGATGGAGTCCTGGTTAGTACCTCTGTGAAAGAGTAAGCAGACAAAATGTAGAAACACTAGGTCTTATTTGTGAACAGCTTGCTGACTACTGAACAGGCATATAGATCCACTTAGCTAAAGCATGTATTGGCTTTTATCATTTAGAGATGGCAGAAACATTTGGGAGAAGGAGCAGAGATAACGGTTGTAAGGTTGAGGTCTAAGGGATAAACATCACTAGTCTGTAGAAAGATTCTCACTCAGTAGTTTGTTTTATTTTCAGTAATACTGCATCTCTATTTTTGTTTCTAAATTAAGAGTGCAAATTATGAACATGGGAATATTTAGGGATGTTTCTTGGCCTGGCAGCTCATGTTTTATAGCTTGCTATTAAGTATTAAAGGAATTATGGGATGGAGTGTTTAATGAAATGGAATTAGAGGGAAGGAATGCTATTGAAAGTTCATATTTACGTCTTGTGTATCAGGACAAAATTCTGAAAATTTGTGTACATTTTGTTTTCACACCCATTTTTTTTTTCTTACTATATAGGTGCATGACTCTTTTCTGAGCTATAATAAAACTGTTGCTGAGAACAGTAGGAAGGCAGTTAAAGATGTGAAAGTAAAGACCTGTGAATTTCCAGTCTTAAAAGCATGTCTCAGGAGAACAGATTTCAACCTGGATAATTACATTTCCTATTCCTAAATTTCGTCATAGTTTTGTTTGAGAAAGTTACCACTCATTTTCTTTGCTTTGCAGTTTCTTCTTCAAGTGCAAAGTATAGACCTTTATACACTTTGTTTGGTTTTCACTGGTAAACAAATTGGAACATGTAGGCTGGGCAATGGACTTTGACTTAGCATGATACAATAATTTAGTTTTACAAGAAATGATAGGAGTAAAAGAAGTAGAGACTTGGAAAAATTTCAGAGAGGGACACTAGGACTGATGAAAAAATTGCCTTTTCCTTTTCATAATTGCTAGTAAGCTCTAACTTCCAAATGAGAAGGAATGTAAATAAAGGGAAGGGGGTATAGTAAAGATCTGTGATGACTGGGCAAAGTGGGCCAAAAGGTTCATTGAGTTTTCCAGTGTATGTAGAGACTCCAAGTGAAGTGTCTTGGCAGGTTCAAAGTAAGCCTAAGGAGATGGTTTATTTCACAGTAGGCATTTCGTACTCTCCTTGGTGGATTCTAAAATTTTCATGGATTCTGAGGGAGATTGGAACACAGGGGCACAGAAATCTGTTAGAGGAGCATAGGAACTGCCCCTGGCTTTGGAAGCCTTGGAGCAGCAACTATTTGCTACTAGATTAGTCAGAGGAAGCCAACTTTTCATGCTGTATATAAACGCTTCTCTGTACACAGTTCTGACATTTGATGGGAGCAACATCTTTGGGTAGATAGACTTTTCATGTGATTTTATGGCTGCTCTGGCATTTGTTATAGATTTCATATTGCTTGATAACAGCTGTGCAGTGTTCTTCATTCAAGTTTAAGTGTCCTGTAGTTGAGTATGCATCGAATTTTTCTTTATTTTCAGTGAGAGAAGGGGATGGGCAGCTTCAGTAACACTTGTTCACCCATTTCTAAAAATAAAGTGGTATTGAGGCATGGCATTATTTGTTGCAGACAAAAAAAAGCTCCTTCAGATTTTTGTTTGAAATACCTTGGTTTCTGGAGATAGTAGAGTAACGTATACAAATTCAGGAAGTAGGTAGCTTTTGGAGATACCTGTTTTGCTACATGAAAAAAGAAAGTGTTATGTTAGAAAACTGGCCTGAAGGTGCACAGCCCTCTTACTGCTGATGGTGGCGTAGTACAGTAATAGAAATGGGACATTAAGCATCAGGGAAATGGAAATCTCCAAGCCCACTGTTTTTCAGAAACCAGTAGGTTCTACTGGGGAGCTGGGTCTTGATGTCTGAGTGCTAGTCAGAATTGGGCACATCTGCACAGTGTAAATTGTCCACTGCTGCTCTTAATTATGTAAGTTATAAAGAACTGTGGGGTGAATGTAAAACTTCCTTGATGAATCATGTTTATGATAATTATTTAATTATTTTTATTTCAGTACTATGTTTTGAATAGAAAATAGCAAATAAACCGTAGAATCAGATACTGAACAGAGATGACAAAATTTCAAATAGTGTTTATTCTATTACATTTAGTGAATGAAACAGCATTTCTGTAGGAAAACTAGGTACTTATACAGAGATTATTACTGTAGCAGCAATATAAGATAGATGAGTTAGGAAATACTGTCTGTGAAGCTAAGTTTTTAATATTTGATTTTAATGTAGTCTGGGATATTTTTCTGTGAGTAGATTGTTTTCATGATATTTTTGGTCCAGCTAATAGCTGCGAATGGAGTGTAGAAGATAATGCTGTAGTACTTAACGATAAAGATAACGGACCTTTTTTTTTAAACTGAAAATTACCATTTCTTACTGTTTCCATGCTGTGATCTTCGACTTTGCAACTGGTGCCTTCTAAAATGCAGCCTGTTTCACAGTAAGGTGTCTTACAAAGGTGAAAGTATAAAGGAAGCTGCACGGCTGCAAGTCACTTAAGAGAAAACATTAATAAAACATAGTGTAAATGAGACCTTTGTACTTAATAGCATGTGTAGTGAAAATATTTTTGCATGAGTGCAACATTTGAAGGCAAAAAAAGGTAGTTTGTTCAAGAAGGTTAGCTCCGATGGCCAGATGCCTCCTGAATTAATTGAATGAATTGAATAATTAAAATAATAAAATAATACATTACATGTGACAGGTTGTCTAAGTCAAGGCAGCAGTTGATAAAATTAAAGGAAGGCTAGAATATTTTCCATTATCTTGTCTGCACATCACAATTACAACACATGCCTTTTGTGCATGAATGCTTTCATTTTTGCTTTCCATTGAAATCTTGATTGACTGTGGCGCCTACAAATGCTTTGTCTGAAAAACATTAGACTTGCATCTAATAAAGACAACAGTTTGATTTTGCCCTTCAGCTGCTTTCTCATTTATGTAGATTTTTTTTTTTAATTTTATGTAGACATAAATGTAATAAAAATCTCAAGTAAGCTGTTAACTGCAATTTTTATATGTGCTGTTATGTTAATCTGTAATACCATGGTATTCTTAAGGATTTTTTGTTTCACAAAATGGGTTAGAAAATAAAGAGAATAGAGGCAGAGTGGCAAATGAGACAGGAAAGATTGAAGGATTTTGAAAATCTTTTAATAGATCATTTGAGTGCAGAAACTGTTTCAGAAGGGAGATGACGTCTATCTGTGATGTTCAGTTATGCTAAAGAAGAAACTAAAGTAAAGTTTAATATATTGGAAGTATGTATGGTTGTTATACAACGCTTTGTAGGGTGTATAGTATTAATTACTTCATTTCATGCAGAAGTCATTACCTGTTGTGTATGACAGCAAAATAATTGTTGAAATGAGACTTGAAGTAGAACTTGCGTAACTTCTAAGGCTCTTGAATGAGAAAACATCAGCAGTTGAAGATCTGAAGGTTTTTTCAACTGATATCAGTCAAGTTAGGAAAGTTTTATTTAAGAGATAATAAACTTGAGGCTGGTACGTACATGTTCATCTGGGCATACCTACGGTTGTATTTCATACCACTTGAAAGCCTGTTTGTGGCTTTTGTGCTCTGCTTTGTATAGCATACAAATTGCCATTTTTTCTTTGTGATGGTTGTTGTCATGCAAACTTACCCTCCTAATTTCTTTTATGTTCAACACAGAAAGTTAAATCAAACTAGTTCAGGTCATGGGAAAATAATTTAAATAAATTATATAAAGTTTGTATTTATACCTACCAAAGCAAAATCTAAAAAGAGAATTACTAGAAAACTCACTACTTCTTTAATCTCTGCCTTTGTTTCAATAGTACTGATCTGTCACCCCAAGACAGTCCCTTAAATGAAGGTCTGCATAAAAATTAAAAAAATCATAACCTAGAGCTTAATTATGTTAATTTGATTTATTTTACTTTCATTAATATTAAATTACATTAAAGATATTTGCAATTTAGGGTGTTATTTTTCTTATGTTGAAAGTTTTATGATTTTATTTTACTTTTTTCTTTTTTAAAAAAGATTAACTAGAAGTGCGGCACCTTTGAATTTCAGGTGAAGTCTTGAGTAAGGAAGTGTTGAAAATTATAGGATGTCTAGCTTCATTCATTGCACTAGGCAGGATTTGATTTGAAAGTTCCTTAAGAGTATGATTTTATCTGATGTCATTAAATAATTACTTTATTAGCGACCAAATTGCGATTTCCTTGATCATTCAAGGTATAATATAGCAAACCAACCTATTCAGTCCAATGGAGTTGAAGAATTATACTTTCGGGAATAGTACTGTAATCTGTGCATATATAATTTTAGCTGGACAATGTAATTGAAAACACTACAGGAAAGTTCTTAGTAGCACAGAGGAGCATTCCAAATATCTTGAAAATGCTAAGCAACCAGGGAATGGAACCCAATCCACTTCAGTTTGCCCGAGTGGTAGGTGTGATATTGATGTGGTCATCTAATATGAGCTGCATATGATATGTTGGAAGGACACTCTCAGGGTGGAAAGGAAAAATGAGACTGCCAGGTAGCAATGCTCACCGTCCCTCAATAATTTAGAGATTTGGACTTATTTTTTAAAATATGTTCTATATCCCTGAACCATTTCATATACACTTTAAAGACTCAGGGCAGCACTGCCTTCTGTGTGTGAATTCTGTCTTCCTCAGTCACAGAATCACAAAATATTCTGAGTTGGAAGAGACACACATAAGGATCCCACAGCTAGGAATCTGCTGAGTGTCCACTGCTTCCACCTTTCCCCCAAAAATGAGAAGGCTTTGACTTCTATCTAGCATATATTTGGATTATAAACCCTTAAATTCTATGGAAGCATCATGCTGAGGTGGAATAGCATTGACAAAGGATGTGTCTTCACCAGCCCAACACTGCTGTTAAAGTAGTTTGTACAAATAGCATTGGTAAGACTAGGTATTTTGGGCTATGTGATCTGTTAAGAGTATATATTTGGTGTTTTCTAAGGGCATGATTTTGGTTGTTAATACAGTCTGAAGCTTTTGCTTTCAAATACTCTCTGCTGTTGCTGCTTGTGTTAGGTAAATCAGGGTTTTAAAAAGCTGAGAGGGACCTTGAGTTTGGTGGATAAAGGTACTCTCACTGTAGTTGTTTGTACCCAAACATTTGGTCACCAAGTGTTGAATCACATACTTACCATGTAGACTGTTCTAATTCTGCTCTAGCTGTTAAAAATGTCAGTGTTTCTGTAAATCATGGATTGGAGAATTTTCAATTTGATTGTCTTTTTCTCATGGACATAAATCAATGAGCAACCTTATTTCATTTTACCCTGAGTGATTATTTCTCCTTGGCTTCTTGGAAGTAATTGTTTTGAATTCTTATTTTGTTTCTTTGTAATCATTTCCAAGAAGATGAATAGTGTATAGGTCTGCCATGTCTCACGGGATCATCCAAGAAACTGGGATTACATATGAATTCCTACAACATATCTGCTCTTGCAGAACTGATTTACAGTTAATGGGTTAATGTTAATGGATTCAATTAGATTTCACATGTGTCTTAAAAGTATGAATGTACTACAGAATTTGAATAGTAGTTACACTCTAGATAGTATTTTTTCTTTTGGATGTGGGATTTCACTAAACATGCAGGATTACATGGTAATCCTTGAAACCGGTAATTCTAACATCAGTTTGGTATTTCAGAATGGATCTTAATGTTGTGGGCATATCTTGAATTGGCCTGCATTTAATGTTTTTGTAAGAGTCTTGTAATATTTCTAATGCAAAGCCCTCTATTCGGTACTTTTTACATCTGTTAGCCAGTTCTCCCACAGGGATTTTATTTTCTGGAAGAAAAGCTTGTGTGACCTTACATTTAGCCTGGCAGACAAAAGACTTTCTGATAAAGAGAATCTTGTAATGAGGAAATACTACCTTCCTTTCCTTCCTTGTTCATTGAAGGGGAGTTCCTTTGAGAAAATAAGGTGAATGAGGCTGAAAAAGTGTAGACTTTGACGAGTCAAAAAATATGTTATAGTGGTACAGAATGTATAGGCTGCACTTCGATTTCACTGTGAGGGCTCTGTAACCACAGCAGATGTTCTCCTGTAAATTTCTGGAAGTGGATTTTGAGCAGGTTGTGTTCTGCTGCTCTGTGTTACTTGCAACTTTCTTGGAATTCAGCAACAGGCCTGCCTTCTGGTTGGACTTGCCAGAGCTATGTCTGATCTCTTGGAGCTGGAGCGGTACAGCTTAAGTTTTGGATGTCTGCCCATCGTTTGCTTTTTATCATCTTGTAGTGAGCTAATTAAGCATATTGCAGTAACATAATTTGGTACAAAATTTGTTTTCTCAAGAAAAATTCAGTCAAACTCCTCTGCTTTAATTGATAAAGCTTTTAGCTACTTTTCATACCAGCTCTTCCCTCAAGTCTCAAGTATCACTTTCAATCACATTTTTCACTCTAAGTTCTTGTGTATTTCTACTATTATACTGCTCAGGACTGCAATTTCTTGATGCTCATAAACTGTAGATTCTCAAGTTTTGATTGCTATCATTTATGTTATAGGCATTAATTGCGAAAAAAGAGTTGCAATTTTTTTGCTGGAGTTCGCTAATTGTGGGCTAGTTTCTTTTAACTGTCTTTTAGTCAGTGAAGCCACACATATATAAAACTGTGCCTATCAAATAGTACTTTTTGAAACTTGCAACATTATTTGCAATTCAAAGGCAGAGTAAAGAAGTCTGTGCTTGTTGGTGAGAAAAAAATTAAGAATGATGAATTTCAATAAAATTTGGTCTCAGGGCAACTTTACAGGCTTCCTTGTATGCTGACCAGCAGAAGTCTACATTATACCTTTGCTGTTTAAGTGCTGCTTAACCTTATTTCTGTAATAAGGCTATTCTGAGAAATCAGAAAAATACTACTTATTTCTGAGAAATCAGAAATAAGTATTTCTGAGAAATCAGAAAAATACTACTCTTCCAGTACTGGTGAGTGTGCTAGATTGAATGTACAAAGAATATAACAACTCTAATGCGATAACTTTAAAATTGTTCTGGAGTTTTAGGGTGGTTAATGAACATAATGTGTAAGACTCACCAGAGTGAAGAAATTAAATCTAACATTAGAGAGAAAGCGATATATTACGGAAAATTATTGTTCTTTTTTTTTTCTTCAAGACATTAAAAAAATTCAGATAGTTGATTGAAAGTGATTGCTGTTTTTCTTTTTTTTTTGTTTGTTTGTTTTTCTTTTTAGTAATTGAATAATGAATGTGTTTTTCCAAGAATTAAGCTGCTTCTGTGAATGATGAACTAACGTTTACATGAGAGGAATACACAGCAGATTGTATGAAGTTAGAAAGCTGTATTTTTTACTGTGTAGATTGTGAGTGCTAGGTAAACCTAGTCTTCAAGGACTCCTTCTAAATTTATTTACTGCAGTTGATTTTCATGTGTGTAGAGTGAACATTAACATAAAAAAAGCTCCCAGCAACAATGATTTCTCTAAATGGTAAGAAAATACGCCTAAATATACAGGTCCAGATTTATTCTAAATTATTTCACTTCTTGACAAACAAGGAAGACCCTGTAGTCCCTGCCCCTGGAAAGCAGTTGAAAAACTTAGGAGATACATTTGATTTTGTGAAATCTCTCAGAACCTAGGAATGACATGATAAAAAATTCTAAACCAAGTTTAAACACTGTTAAGTTTTGAAAAATATTACAAAGATACCATATTTGATTTAATGAAAAGATGTACAGTTTTGCTTTTCTTGCCTTATTAGGGTTCTTTCCAAGCAGCTCTCAAGGATGTGATGCTTTTCTTCGCCACAAGATGACTCTGATTTCTCCCTCAGTATTAAAAAAGTATGGAATTCCTTTTGACAAGGTACGTTAATGTTTCTTTTTACACTCTACTTTCATGTATTAAATTAGATTGCGTTTAGTATAAACATTGTTATAGTAAAGGTGAGGCAAAAGGTTTTTTTTTGTATTTAGGTAGTGGCTGCATGAAAATATATGTTAGAACTTCCAATAGTTTTAGCCGGGAATTTTCTGCCATTAAACAGTTGTAGCCATTACCGCCTTCCTGTGATTTTTTTCTAAGGCATTACTAAAATTTCTTATTTTTAGTTTATTTCCATGGTAGCTTAGATGGGATTTTCTGTTGTCTGAAGCAGTTCTTAACTCACTGCTAATTTAAGTTCGATACCTAATATTTTAACACAAGTGTTTAATTTCTTTATGTCTGTATGTTGCTTTTCTAATGCAGTTAAATGTAACTTTATTAGGATCTGAAAGGTTTAAGGTGGAATGAAGTCAGAAGAACTATTACCTAATTTAAAATCTATTTTAAAAGCTGTAACATAGTAGAAAAAGAGTGAATGATTATTCTTGACTGTTAGGTAGTGGTAGAATAAATGTTTGATAACAACATTATACAAACAGAAACTGAGAAAGAATAATCGTCTTTGTGGATGAATTTAATACATAGCTGCTTTTAAAAACATGTAAAGTATTCAGTTTCTTTTGCTTTCTACGAGATTTTCTGTATCATTGTTTTCCACTTTGAACTTCCTATAGGTGCCCGCTAATGAAATATTTTCAATGCATTGTTTTGGGGTTTTTAAAGTGTACTTATTCTATATACACTTTGTAAATTCTAAAATTTTAAATTTTGGAGTTCTGTAAACCTACTTAGAAGACTAGAGCTTGATTCAGAAGGTCTCCTGCCTGAATATCTGTTTATCTTAACACTGAATTTTCAAATGACTTTTGATCATTAAAGGGCTATGATTCCTGGTTTCCCATTGCACAGATTGTTTTAAATTGTTCAGAAGAACCAAGCAATATGCACTTTTTCTCAGTTTATTCCCACTGCAGTGTAGTTGCGTAAACTATCCTTGCCACACACCTTGCTTACTGTTGTGGTTTCTGTTTTTGTCTATGTGCTGTTTATTTATTGATATAATGTGGGCATGTGTGTACAAATTTTGCTTAACAGGTTCCCTGGCCTAAAATATAGGATAATGCAGTGCTTCCTGTCTGGTTTAGTTGGTGTTTTTCTAACAGTATGAAACAATAATAATAATAATAATAATAATAATGTGAATATTTTCATGTATATTTTTGCCCAGCTGGAAGCTAAACACTAGACAGGGGCTTGCTCACTCCCCATTGGTGGGATGGGGAGAGAATTGGAATGATAAAAGGTAGAAAACTCATAGTTTGAGATAGAGAGAGTTTAATAGGGAAAGGCAAAGCTGTGCACCGAAGCCAAGCAAAACAAGGAGTTCGTTCACTACTTCCCATGGGCAGGCAGGTGTTCAGCCATTCCCAGGAAAGCAGGGCCCTGTCACGCGTAACGGTGACTTGGCAAGACAAATGTCACCACTCCAAACGATTGCCCTGCCTTCTTTTTATCACAGCTTTATGTACTGAGCAGGATACCATGGGCTCAGCTGTCCTGGTTGTGTCCCCTCCCAGCTTCTTGTGCACCCCCATCCTTCTCACTGGCGGCATGATGTGGGGAGCAGAAAAGGCCTTGATGCTGTGTAAGACATGGCTGGCAAGAACCAGGACACCTCTGTGTTATCAGTCCTGTTGGCAACACAGGTGGGATGAAGACACAGATGTGTTTTATGCCTTTTTGGAATATCACTTCACTTTTCATGCTTAAGTCAACCTATGGGTAAAATTGAGGAAGTGTAGGCATTTAGAATGACCCTGCCTACCTGGGAAAGCAAGCTTTTTTGAATAAATTACTCATAAAATAAGTAGTTTGTTTTCTGAATGATGTATTATCATATGGAGATGTAGTTGCTGAGTTCAGTTTTTGTAATATATAGGTAAATATACTGATTCCCTTCATAGCCTTGTGCTTTATCATGAAGTGGCAGGTGAAACTTTCCAAGCTGGAAGGTTTTATAACCCGATTTATAGTTTTGAATTTACAGAACATTACTCTGAACAGTATAATTTTCAGTAGTTGGTGTTTAAAGTAGCATATTGCAGTATGCCAGCATACTTATTTTCATTATGACACATGTGAGGTGGGGAAAGGGAGTTGATCTTTGTATTTTGGTGTCTTGATTATTTCTGTATTCTAATTTAGAGGATAATAATCCTCTAAAAAGATGGGGGGAAAAAGGAAAAAAAAGTGCTATAAACAGTTAAATATTTAAGTTTGGTTCTATCACCTAGTCTTTGGAGGAAGCAGACTGTACCCAAGTGTAATTGTAATTAATGGGATTCAGTGAGAAAGTGAATAGAGAGAACCAGGCTGTGATCTCTCATGGCTCAAAGTGATAGAAGTGGAAATGTGCTGAATGCTGATAAGTCAGCCTACGCCTACCAGGTGGCAGCTGAACTGCTGCTTGTTGCAATAGAACACCTGCTAAACTGTCAGCAGTGGGAAGGTGTATTGAGATAAATTTTGGAATCGTTAGCGTTGAGAATAATCTTTCTTAAACATTCCCACGGCGATTGTTAAAGTGCTGCAGTAACAGTTACAATATATGCAACTATATGTGCATTTGCATGTATATACTAAATATGAATCTACAAAAAATTTAACCGTGCAAAATGTAAGATCCATTTTTTTTCTCTAGCCTCGTTGGCTATTTTTCTTGTTTTCCTCTCTTTCCTTCATCCCTTAATACAGTCAAAACCAGATCTCTTTGAAGTGTTAACCCTGTGTGTTCTTGCATTGGGCAGAAAAGCACACAAAGAATTTATAAAACTATTAGATAACAATTTTGAAGGAGATTGTAAAAGCAGACATTGAATGTAAGACAGCTATACCAGTAGAAGGCTGAGATTTAGGACATGACATTAAAAAGAAAAATGTTTGAAGTTGTGAGCTTTAATTTTGGTGATTGTTTAAAATTTAACCCTTTTTCTGATTTTGAGTCATGAGGGTACTCCCTTAAAAAGAGTCGTATTTGTCCTTCAGATTTTCTTACTGTATTGCTTGTGCAAAGCATTGCCACACATTGAAAACAACCTATTTAGACTCTAAGAAGTCTCCTTATTTTCCTGTAATCAACAAATGCATCTTGTTGAATAGTCATCAGTCACTGCTCAGATTATTTGCTTCATTTAAATGGATCTGTTTGCTTTTTAGTGGGCCTGTTGTCTGATGTGTGTTTTATGTAGAATGTGTATCAAACAGAGCATGGAGAATATCTTTTAATTATTTACTTTTGTATAATCTACTTTATTCATTAACTCTTATCAGATAATTCAGAAGACAGTGTGCTATTTGAAGTCTCTGACTAGCCTGTCCTTGATAAAGTCTCTGGTGGTCTGACTTTAAGAGATTAAAGCTGTCACTGTGTGGAGAGAATATTAGTGGTTGACAAGAAGTGCTGTCTCCTCTTTTCTCCATGTAGGAGAGCAGCAGTCCATCCTAGTAATAGGAAGATGAGATTTCTCTCTTGAAAGAGAATAATCTGACCAGTGATTTGTTTATGTTACCACACATTTTTTTTTTTTTGTAGTTTACTCTAAAAGCTTTTTAAGTCTGATACCTCTCTTAAAACTAGTGTGAATTCGGGTTATTTTTGTAGATACAAAAATATAATTACTGTGCAGTGAGTTTTAAGTTGGCTTTTTCTTTTCCTTTTTTTTCCCCTGCTTTCTGTAATATTTTGTTGAGCCAGTGGTCTTCGCACACTTTTCTTTTGATTGAAGTCTTTTGAAATTACCCTTGCTCAATCTCTACAACAATGTCAGAGTTTAACTGTAGTCAAGCTTTTCATCTTTTAGAATTTCCCTCTATCCCACTTGTCCTTTAGTTATGTGAAATTCTTGTTGCCAGTAGTGCCAACGTGCTTCTGCTCTCTAAAATTTTGCCTAAAGAGAAAGAGGGGAAGGACAGTGGCAGATTAAAACTTGTGTTTAATAGCCTTATCTTGAGCTATTCTGCACATTTAGGCATGGTAATTGTGGGTATTTTGATCTAGCCTGTCTTTGCTTCCTCTCAGCCAGTAAAAATGATATGTTCTTCATTCTGTCTTCTAGTTCTTTTTACTTCCAGATTTTATTATCAGTGAACCTCTGCTCCAAGATTAACTTTTTTGAGTTCTTTCTGAATTTGTTAAGTATTACACCTAGCTATGTATTTTAGAGTAAAGAGCATTGTCTCAAGTATACTGTTTCTGTTTGTTTCTGTTTGTATTAAATCTCATCTCTGTGCAAGGTAAAAAAATTATTTGTTTTAGTTAGTTATAAAGGCATATATAGTTTTTATTGCTTTAGGACCAGAACTGCTTTGTAATGTGGTTCACTTTGAGGTTTTTTAAAGTTTATTTATTTTGGCCTTCTGTGGTTTTTTTTTTTTTTTATTGTTACAGGTTACCCAAGAGGCAGGAGAATTTATGATCACTTTCCCATATGGATACCATGCAGGGTTTAACCATGGTTTTAATTGTGCAGAGTCAACAAACTTTGCCACCATTCGATGGATTGATTATGGAAAAGCTGCAAAATTGGTAAGTCATAGTGCAGAAAATTGATGTGTAAGGAAATATTTCCTGTGGTTATTTCTTTGTGAGAATCTCAGGCAGGTGATGAGAAAGGGACAACTATTCCATCAGGTAATACCTTAAGCTGCCATTCAAATTTTATTTATAGCTGTTATTTTGATAGTAGGTATTATACTTCCAGCAATATATATTCCTCGCAGTAGTGAATTTTGTTTGCAGCTGAATGTATTTAATTGTTCTTCAAAACCAGTTCTGTTTGTGGATATTTTTAAGTTGAAGCTACATACACAGAGGTTAATATATGTGAAGACAACTGACTTCTGCTCTTAAATCTCCTTTAAGCTCTATTGTTTGTGAAAGCACTTTAGTTGAACTAGGAATTTTGGTACCTGGAAAGAAACATAAATAGTGAAACCTCAAAGTTTAAAGAAACAAGTTCAATTTTTTTCTTCTTTAATCAGAAAACTTGTAGTACAAGATAATAAAGCAACTGTTTGAGGTGTATATAACTGAAGATATTTTAGACTGAAATCTTGTTTTGTGGTGTGCATGTCTTCCTTTCTTTTGTGTACAGCATAGAATCATAGAATCTGTAGTGTTAGAAAAAAATTCCAAGATCACTGTGTCCAACCTTTGACTGAAGACCACTGTTATCAACTACACTGTAGTTTACTAAGTGCCGCATCCAATTGTTTCTTGAACGCATCAGGGGATGATGACTCCACCACTCCCCTGGGCTGTTCTTCCAGTGCCTGACCACCATGTCAGTGAAAACTTCTTCCTGATGTCCAACCTGAACCTCTCCTAGCGCAGCTTGAGTCTATGTTCTCTCGTCCTGTCGTTTTTTGTGTAGGAGAAGAGACTGCCCCCCACCTTGCTACAGCCTCCTTTCACGCAGTTGTAGAGAGTGATAAGGTCTCCCCTGAGCCTCATTTTCTCCAGGATGAACAACCCCAGCTCCCTCAACCAGTCCTCACAGGACTTGTGCTCCAGAGCCTTCACCAATTTCATTGCCCTTCTCTGGTCTCTCTCCAGCAGCTCCATGTCTTTCTTGTAGTGAGGGGCCCAGAACTGAACACAGGATTTGAAGTGTGGCCTCACGGTAGCAATCCCTGCCCTGGTCCTGCTGGCCACAGTGTTTTTGGTACAGGCCAGGATGCCATTGGCCTTCTTGACCCACTGGGCACACCCTGGCTCAAGTTACGCTACCAGCACCCCCAGGTCCTTTTCCTGTGGGCAGCTTTGCAGCCACTCTGCCCCAGCCTGTGGCACTGCCTGGGGTTGTTGCGGCCCAAGGGCAGGACCTGGCACTGGGCCTTGTTGAACCTCACACAATTGGCCTCAGCCCATGATCCAGCCTGTCCAGATCCCTCTGCAGACCCTTCCTACCCTCCAGCAGGTCAACACTACCACCCAGCTGGTGTCACCTGCAAACTGACTGATGGTGCACTCAATCCCCTCATCCAGGTTATCCATAAAGACATTAAACAGAACTGGCCCCAGTACTGAGCCCTGGGGAACACCACTGGTGACCGGCCACCAGCTGGATGTAACTCCATCCACCACCACTATCTGGGCCCAGACATACAGATGATTTTTTATGCAGCGAACAGTGTGTCTGTCTAAGCCATGAGCTACTAGTTTCTCCAGGAGAATGTTGTGAGGCAGTATCAAAGGCTTTGCTGAAATCCGGGCAGACAACATCAATAGTTTTTCCTGTGTCCAGTCCATGGATGCTCATAAGAGGAGATCATGTTGGTCAAGCAAGACCTGCCTGCTTGCTCACAAACCTCTGCTGGCCGGGCCTGATCTCCTGGTTGTCCTGTACGTGCTGTGTGATCGTAATCAAGATAATCTGTCCAATAACCTTTCCTGGCACTGAGGTCAGGCTGACAGACCTCTAGTTCCCTGACACTTCTTGTTGATGGGCATCACACTGCCAACCTCCAGTCCTCTGGGACCTCCTCAGTTAACCAGGACTGGTGATAAATGATGGAGAGCAGCTTGGTGAGCTCTTCCACCATCTCCCTCACCCTCCCTTGGGTGAATCCCATCTGGCTCCATAGAGTATCTGAGTGGCACAGCAAGCCACTAACTACTTTCTCCTGAATTACAGGGGATCTGTTCTACTCCCTGTCCCTGTCTACCAGCTCAGATTGCTGAGATAGAGGTTGCTGTGGGATAGCTTTCTGACTGAGGCAAAGAAGGCATTAAGTACCTCGGCCTTTTCTTTAGCCTCGGTGATTGTGGTCCCCCCTGCTTCCAATAAAGCATGGAGATTTTTCTTGGCCCTCCTCTTGCTGTTGATGTATTTATAGAAACACTTTTTATTGTCTTTGACAGCAGTGGCCAGTTGTAGTTGAACTTTAACCTTTCTAATTTTCTCTCTACATGATCTCATCACATCCTTGTACTAATCAAGAGGTGCCTGCCCCTTTTCCCAAAGGTCATAAACTCTCTCCTTTTCACTGAGTTCCTGTGAAAGCTCCCTTTCAGCCAAGCCACACATTCTCCCCACCATCTCATCTTTCAACCCATAGGGGTGGCCTCTTCCTGAGCCTTCATGACTGTGCAGGGGACTCTCCAAACCAGTGTCCTGAATAGGCTAAAGTTGGTCCTCTGAATGTCCAAGGTGGAGGTGTTGTTGACCCTCTTCCTTACTTTACCAAGAATTGAAAACTCCTATCATTTCATGGTTATCTCTGTTTGTAAACTGCAGGTCTAGCAGGGCCTCAATCCTGATAGGCTCTTACCAGCTGTGTTAGGAAGTTACTTTTCATGCATTCCAGGAACTTCCTAGACTGCATTCTCTCTGCTGTGTTGAGTTTCCAGCAGGCATCTGGCAAGTTAAAGCTTTTCCTAAGAACAAGGTCTAGTGGTCATGAGTTTACTTCTTCCCGGGTGCTCACAAAATACTTTGTCCACCTCTTCATCCTGGTTGGGTGGTCTATAACAGACTTCCACCAGGATGTTTGCGTTGCCAGCCCCCCTGACTCTTACCCATAGTTGTACAACCCTATCATCACTTAGAGCTCTATGCAGTCAAAGCACTCCCTGGTGCAGAGAGCCATTGCACTGCCTCTACTTCCTCCCCTGTCCCTTCTGAAAGCTTGTAGCCATGGATGTATAGGTAATGAAGTACGTGTGCAAAACCAAAAAAGTGGGCAATTTATTCAGCAGAAGTTTTTTACTGTTTTTCGATATTCTCTGATTTTAATCAGTGTTAAGGCTTATATAAAGCCTTAGTTTCTATTACTAAGAAAAAGTTTCAGTCAGAGGCATTTTCTGCATTGACTTGTTTGTAATTGGAAAAAACCTTTCCAATAGCAACCTCGTTAGTATATTAGTTAATACAATGATGTGGTGTAAAGGGTAAAATCAGCTGCGCTAGTTTAACAGCCCAGTAAAGAGAGTGAGCTCTTACTTGACACTGGAGATTGAGAAACACCTTCATGAGAAAGTTCTCAAATAACAGAAACTTAAAAATTTAGGCACTAATGATTATTTTTGTTAATGAGATGGAATATGCTTCAAAGGGAAAAGTTAATGAATATTTTTTCCCCCTGTGCTTTGTATGCACATGTTAACAGTAATGAAAGTTTTGAGAATCTCTGTACACATCTAATGTTCAGACTGGTCTCTCCCTCGAATAGGAAAATTCTGTTTTTAATAGCCCCCAGATAAGGCAGCAACTCTAAAGTTAATTTTAAACTCCGAAATGCATTTGATAACCTGTACATTTGATTATTTGAAATTTCTATGATTAGTACAATGAAACAAAGTTGAGAGAACCATGGATACACAGCAGTTAATTGTGGCAGGTAAAACTGACTTTGGGTTTTAAAAGATATGAACGTCATGCAGCTCTAAAATTGATTCAGCTGAACTTCAAGAATGGCAAACTGCATCTTCAGATGTAGCAAAGGTGAGGTGGTATTCCCTGGAGGTACCTCCCTGACAGTTTTCTGGCTTCGTATTTCTTACGTTTTTAAAAGATAGTTTACTACCTGGTGTACAGCTTTCCCAGTACAAACTGTTAAATGTTTTATGCCTTCAATATGCATCTCTATTATTGTATTATACTGTAAACTTAATGTCATCTTTAAATTCAGTGGAGTTAGATAATTTTTTAAAGCTAGTGTAATTGTGTTGCTTTACACCACTCCAAAAGTGCTACTGAAATTCCGCAATTTTGCCTAGGAAGTCTTGGCATATACATTCTTAATACGGTTTTATTTTGTCAAAATTCTCTAGCATATGGATGAAACCTTCATCTTAGGACACTGTATTCTGCTTGGTGGTTATTGTACATAGGAGCAGTATTGTATATGCATATATGATACATATATATGATACAAGAAATTAAAGTATTTCTCGGGTGTGTGCAGTTAAATTTAAATACCTACAAGTTTCAAAGTGGCATCAGAGCAATAATGACTAATCTGTGTCTATAGAGAAATCTTAGATACCATTGTCAAATATGAGCTGCAGTTCCTTTGCCAAGTGGTCAGAGACCTTAATGTTTTTTGCTTAATTCTTATCACTTATTACCACAAGAATAAGAATCAAAGTTTACTTTTCTCCTCTCCTCTTTTCTTAATAGAAAAGAACATGCTAGAAAGTACTGATGGTAGGATTCTTTTTTAATATGGAAAAGCGTATGAAGAAAAAAACTAAAGGAAATATAGTGAACTAATTCTCCATAAAACTTACTGGTATTTGTTTATGCCATACAGACAGGGTAAACAAGACAAACAAAGGAAATATTAAAAAAATTATAAAATCATTAACTTTTGAAAAAAACCTTTAGGATAATCAAGTCCAGCCATTAACTCAGCATTGCCAAGGCCACCACTGAAGCATTCCCAAGGGGTCACATCCACAGGTCTTTTAAATTCCTTCAGGATGGTGACACAGCCACATCCCTGGGAAGCCTGGCCACTGCCTGATTGGGGAAAAGGAGAAGGTGTCCCCTTATGGCAGATTATCTGACAGAATTTACTCGGTACCACGGCATTACCAGTAGCTGAAATACTTATTTCTAACAAAAAAGACTTCTACTTAGTGAGTCAACATCAGATCAGCTTTTTGAATGAATTCAGGTAAACTAAATGTTAAAGTTCAAAACCTGGTTTTTAAGGTTATCACTTAGAAAGCTTTTGTCTGCACAAGTATTTGCAAAGACTTACATGCACACTCATAAGAAAATGCAAGTATATCACCCACCGTGACTCAAACTCTTTTCAACCTGCTAACAGACCTAACAAAGGGAGGGGAAGAAACCAAAGTAATAGCAATAAATCTTAGCACAGCATTTATGGCCTCAGTTCATACAGCCAGCCTTTCACTGTGGATTGCTCTCAACATAGGCAGTTCTATCAGCGGGCAACTCCCTTGCCGGAAAATTATTATGCGAGCATTCAAGTTTGAGACTGTGTTTCAATGCTGCACAGACACCAGCTAATAGGGAGAAATCCCACAGCAAATTACAGGATGCCCAAGGAAGTTACAGGCTCATGCTGCACTTTAGTAATCATCCCGTCAGCTTCAGAAGGTAGTGTTGGCAGCTTCTGAGGCAAGTGGAGCAAAAATGTACCCACATTGTTCTAGGACTATGTGAGGACTATTGAGGTTGGACTTGGTAAGGGGAAAAAAAGAAAAATTCAAGAAAAATTGCATCATTGTCTGAGTAATAAATACTTAAGACACAAGATTATAAGGTCTAAGATTCCATAATAAAAAAAAAGAAATACAATCTGATTTTGTGTAACTGTACTCTTGTTTCTTGGTTATGGTATTTCTCTAGAAAACCATGAATATATCTATGACTAGTTCTTCCTGGAGGTGTTAATTAAAAAGGTAAAAAGTCACTGTGCCCAAAAAATACTGATATTTTAGTAAGTTTTATTTTCAGGTCCAGTCATTTAATTTAAAATAAAAAGCAAAAAATCCCAAACCAAAATGCACACAACCTTGCAGTCCCGCTTGTCATTCTTCAGACTACTGATACTGCAGCTGATTTACCTTTTCTTTCTTTATGTGTAATGTGCAAGGATTTTAATTGAAAACAATGTTTTGGATCCCATGGTTCCTCTGTGTTGTACTGCAGGAATTGTCTGCATCAGCAAAATGCAGCAGTATCTAGGTCAGTTTATTGCTGTATTCTCCATAGAGAGTATTCTATACTGATGACTGATTATTTGTCTTCCTACAGGAACACTTTTATTTTTTATAGAGTAGTTTTTAATTGCTTACAGCTGGATTTCTGTCTTAGAAAAAGAAAAAAATTCTGAAATACAATCAATATTCTTCATTGATTTTGTGGGGGAAAAAAACAACAAAGATTTTTGTTAAAGTTGTAGTAAATATTTAGGCTATGTGATGATACTGCTTTCCAGCATGAAATGAGATGGTGCTAAAGATTATCAAAATCACATGCAAACGTTAAATAAGAGATCTTTTTGACCCTTGGTATTGGACACTTTGATGAAAAGACTATGAATGCAAATTCCAACAATGATTTTCTGTCTTTAAAAATGCTAAACTTGTGGTCTTGGTTTCCCTGTGTGCCCCCTAACTACCTGTAGTAGTTGAATCGTGTAAGCAGGGATGTACCCTCCAGCTTGTTTTCTAGATTTTGTGCAAGACTATCATGGTCTTAATCACAGTTGGAGATGAAACAGCATGCAGACACTCATCAACTCCACCTCTCTTCCTCCCCCACCCAGTGGAATGGGGAGGAGAACCAAAGCGAAATTCGCATGTTGAGATAAGAACAGTTTAATAATTGAAAATAGAGTGAAATACAGTAATTATGGTAAATTATAATAATGATAATAAAAAGGGAATGAACAAGTGATGCACAATGCAGCTGCTCACCATCCACTGGCCACAGCCCGACCTCCTTTCCCGAACCCAGATCAGCCCCTTCCAGGTAATTCCCCCCCAGTTTATATACTGGGCATCATGTTCTGTGGTGTGGAATATCCCTTTGGTCAGTTTTGGTGGCCTGTCTCTGCGGTGCTCCCTCACAGTTTCTTTTGCTCACCTCCTCACTGGTGGAGCAGGAAACAAGGAAAAAAATTCCTTGACTTGGGATAAACACAGCTTAGCAAAACCCCAAACATCAGTGTGTTACCAACACAGTGCTCATTCTGAATCTAAAACAGCACTGTAACAGCTACGGAGAAGAAATTAACTCTACTCTAGCTGGGAGAAAACCTGGGACAACATACCAGAAGAAATACTAGGTGGCACCTCCAGTGTGCTGTTTGCTACAGCTCAACCGCTATTTTTAGCTTGCTTTTGGACAAAATTCAGTTGTACAGAATTAAGTAGAAGTGAAAAATAGATTAAAAAATCCAAACAACCCTCTCAAACAACAAAACTGGATAAGTAACTGACTTAGTAACATACTAAAAGCCTCCCAGCTCCAGAGAAGAGTAGAGAAGTGTAGTTCTTGCTGTCTTTTTCCATTGTCAAGAACACACAGGAAGAGAAATAGGAGAATCTGGTGGAAGGAACAAGTCAGTCATCCTCTCCTTAAGATGCTTGGCAAAAGGATGCGATGTAGAGGGATGTTGGTGGAGTGCTGGTATGTGGACATGTCAGAGCTTAGTGAAACAAAGGGAGGTAGTGCTGAGCGCACAAGTATAGTGCAAGTATAGTTGTGTTGTTCTGTGAGGATGAGAGGTGCTTTACGTTTTAGCTACTCTTAATCATTTTCACCATCCTATGACTTTCATTTGTGGAATGCTCTTTACTGCTGAAAAAAATAATTGAATGGTATGAAATAGGGGCAACTAGCAGGTTTCTTCAGGCTTTTGTGAAATTTCTTGTTTTCCTAATGGTGCTACATTAATTTGAGTAGGCTGGAAATGTGTGGCTTCATGAAGTGCATTTTTGAGTTTCCTTACTCCAGTGGATTTTGCTACTGTTGATAAAGCAGATGAGTCAGTGGCTATTAGTTTGTATGTTTTCTAGCTATCTACTTTGATTTGTGCTGAGTAGGTAACTTGTATGGGAAAAAAAGTTTGGTGTTCAGTTATCAGTCAGTATTGGTGAATAGAAATATTTACACATGTATCTTCTGTGTGTCCAGGAGTCTGGTGATACTAGCAGTTTTGACTAGGGATCTTTAATTCTTCTTTATACAGTTAGGATTATTTTAATTTATTTCCTTTCATTTTCCTCTGGTTACTGTTTTAATCCCCTCAGTGCCCTGTGTCTTGGTTTAACCCCAGCCTGAAGCAAAGTGCTTGCTCCCCTTATCCCCAGGTAGGATGCGGAGGAGAATTGGGGGAAAAAAGGTAAACCCCATGGACTGAGATAAGAACAGTTTAATAATTGAAATAAACTATTATGATAATATAATAAGAATTAAATGTGAGGCAAGGAGAGAGAAAGGAATAAAACCCAAGAGAAAGTCTGCCAGTCAGCCAGACCTTGACTGATGATGTTGACTCATTCCACAGCCATGATCAGCCCCTCCTGGCCAATTCCCCTGAGTTTATACACTGGGCATGACATTCTGTGGTCTATCCCTTCATCCAGTTCAGATCAGGTGTCACAACCATGCTCTCTCCTGGCTTCTTCTGAATCCCCTTGCTGTCGGAGCATGGGAAACTGAAAAGTCCTTGGTGTGTAGAGTAAGTGCAACTAAGCAAAAACCAAAACACATCAGTGTGTTACCAACATTATTCTCATACTGAATCCAAAACACAGCACTGTACTGGCTACTAGGAAGAAACTTAGTTCTGTCCCAGCTAAAAAAAGGACCCCTGTCTGCTGCTTTTCCAAATTCTTGTCTAGAGTCTCTCACAACTCTCAGACATCCCTTGTCCATGCTTTCACAAGCTTCCAGAGAAAGTACTGGCATTTATGAATACTGCTCTTGTTGCTTACTGTGTCTGTTTTGTGGGACCACTTGGTGACTTTCTCTCAGTATAAATGTATGTAAATTTTACTGCCTGCTCTCAGGGGTAGCGTCACACTAGGTGATTTTACTAGTCATTGTAATGATTCTTTTGTACTGCAGCTCCTTTTAAGACGTGATTTGTTTTCCGATGGTGGTGCTGGGAAGCTTTTTGTTGTTATCTGATATGTAGAACCTGACAAGTCTACCAACCTTTTCTACTTGAAATTAGGGGTACTTAAGTATTATTGCTCTCTTTCATAAAATTAAGTCAGTAATTACTCATGCATTCTTCAGTGGTAGCTGCTTAGCAACTGCTTTTTTTTGTTGTTTTCCATGGATAGGTTAGATCAAAGTGCTGGCCTGCAGGTTGTATTTTTCCTTTTGGTGGGATGAAGTGCAGTTGTTTTGATGTTAGGTTTGATGGATTTGTTTGCCACTGCATTCATTAGCTTCACATCAAAAAACTGACAGGCTGTTAAATGAAACTTTGGCTTAGATTTTCAGCTTGACTGTTTCAAGACCTATGTGAAGATATTTTGGTTTTGTGCTGCAGCAGCCTCAAGCAGTTATGACTGTTTCAAAGGGAAGAAAAGTTATTTAATATCTTGATTTATTTGGGTACAAGAAAGTCATTGTCTTGAAGACAGCCATGTCCAGCTTATGTTATCCAAACAGTGTATTTATTTTGAAATATATATCGACACACAATATGTATGATTTAACTAATTTTATCAGAGGAGAAATGATACTTACTACACAAAACCACTTCCACCTGTCATAATTTATTGAGGTAATGTTTGTTTTCTACTGAGGATTATGTTTAGGTTGCTTTTGTACACTGAAGTGTCTGCTCAAAAAGAAAAAAAAATACAACTCAGTTGTACCTTTTTTTTTTTCAAATGTGGGTGAGTTAAACTTAAAGGTTTAAAAAGTAGGTTTAAAAAGTATCTCCTTACCCCAACTGCAGTGGTTTAACACTGAATGTCAGAAATAGCTATGTGCATATGCTCATGAGTTATTTACCTATCAACTTACTCTATCAGTTTGATTTTTAGAACTTTACTTTTAAACACTGCATGTTGATATATTTGATACCAGTCTGCAACAATACCAGCATCATTCATGCTGTACAAATCAATGTTTTTACTTGCTAGATCATAATTAGCCATCTTATATCATTGACTTGTCTGCTAATGAAATTTTACAAGGTTTCTGGAACCAGACATGCTTTCCATTTCTGGTCTGTATTGTTAGTCCACTACTTCAGAACAAATCTTGTGCATTCTGCATTTTGACATTTCACTTTATAATCACAGTGTCACTCTCTGCTTTGCAGTTTCCATGGAATTTTCTCTTCTATTTTTTATTTCTTTTATATTGATCTGTTACTTATATATATATATTTTTTTTTTTATCTTACTGCCATCATTTACTGCCTCTGTTTAGTTCTTATATCACAAATTCATAATTTCCTGAGAACAGCAGCTCTTAAAATTTCCTACTCTAAAGCTGCTGCTGGAATGGGAGAATGTCTGTTTCCCACTGGGCAGTAACTTGCACATTTCTGGATTTCTAGCACTGTGACATCTTAAATTATGTATTAGGTTTTAGGAGTAGAAAGGAATAGTAATGATCACAGTATTTTTACCTGTTCTAGTAGAATCATATTCTGTTGGGTTTTTTGCACCTTCCTTTTTTGGTAGAGCATCTGGTTATAAAGTCATAGGAAATATTGTATGGTGGTGTTTCTGTCTTCTCACAGTCTGAGCTATGTTATGTGCAAGTACTGTTGTTGTCTGTGAGTAGTGTATTCTGTGGTTCTGAAGTTCCAGTGTATTCTCATTAATCTTTTCCAACACTAGCACAACTTTTTTTCTGTGTGATGTAGAGTATGTGTAAATAGCATTATGCATGTATGTTTCTGGCACAGGGCTCTCATGCAAGTTGCTGCACTGTTTATTAAATAAAAGTCAAACCAACAATACTACCACCTCTTCTTTCTTACATGGAGCTTTGATTAAGTAAGGAGAGGAGAATTCCATAAAGTAATATTTTAAATGTTGGAGTACATTCTGGCAACTGTGAGTGAGTAGAAATGATGGAATCTAATCCTCCTCTTTCTTTCTCTACGTGATATTTAAGAGGTTCCATGTATCAGCGTAAAAAATGTACCAAGTTGGCATATTTGGTGTATGTTTAGAAGTTTTTGTTTTATAGCAGCTTTCACTTAACTTTTCCTTTTTAAAAAAAAAAGTCAGTAATTTACAATAAACTTGCCTTTTCAGAATATAATTTATATAAAATTTTGAGTAAATCAATACAGTTTGCCTTTCCTTACTTCTTGTGAGAATGCAGATTATATTTATCCTCAATTTGCTGAGGAAAAAGTTTTGCCACTATGTACATTTCTGTCTATATATTAATGTCATAGCCTGTAGAGAGATACTATTTTCATTCCAGATTTTTAAACAGAGTAGAATTTAATGTAGAAATTATTTTCATAAATATGAGATTCACCCCATGGACTCTTTGGGCTTGAATCAGCTGCTGAAACACAGGTGTCTGACACCATCTGAGATATTCTACCTTCCTATGTCTAGGCTGAAGACTACCAATTTCAACGAATCCAGTGTAGTATTTAGAGCTCAGTCAGACATTGTATATACCAGAATGCGGTTCAGGTGTCAGTGCATGCCTGGGCAACTGAACTGGGTCACTTGTCATTGTATTCTTTTATTGATACTCTTTGCAAATGTAAGACTCAGTCTTAACTGCACTCTCGTACTCTGAGAGGAAGTCAGTTCTCTAGTCTTGCTAGATTAATTTTGTGTTTTGGCACTGGAAGGTCGTGACCTATAGTGATAGGCTGAAAGGTGACTTAAATGTTAGGGTTAAGGTCTCTTAAAACTGCCACCACCCAACCTTTCTTCTCACAAAGCAAAACTTCCAAATACTACTACTAGTACTAGTTACATTTCTTTATTCATTTATTCAATTTGGAACCATTTTAATGCTGCATTTGAACCATCAGAGAGTTCAAGATACTAGAAACCATTCTGCTGTGTTCCTCCATGCAGTTTCATATTGTCTTTGACATGGTTTGGAACTCAAATGATTCTTTTAATGTTTTGTTTGTTATTGGGTTTTGTTAGGTTGTTATTCCACTTTTTTATTCCTTTTTCATCTCTTCTGTATGTAGAGGTAAAACTTTGTGAAAGGATGATTCTCACTCAGCTACCTAATGTGTTTACTGGGACAACCTACACCTCTGCTGGTCCTGCAGTAGGTACTGTAGTTGCTAGTTTGGTTCAGGCCAAACATCGTAGAGATAAGCATGCAATTTTCTCACTATTTTTCTGAGAGTCTGGGGAATATTATCTAAAAATGAAGAAGAGAGTAACAGTATCATATATTTGAAACACATGATTTATTTACTTCCTGCTTCTGAAAGAAAACACTGTAAGTATAAATGCACAATTCCTTGATTTAGAGCAGTAGAGAAGGCTTCTATGAATGAAGAGAAATAAATTATATATTCACATCCTGAGGTAACTACACCAGGGTAAATAAAGTGTAGGCATTACTTCTAGTACCAGTGAGCTTATGTAGCCGAGCAGATATGTGAAACAGGAGCTGAACACACGCAGATGCCTCAGCTGCATGTTTAGTCTCTCCACTGTGATTGCTACTTGAATGAGTAGAACTTGTTCATATGCTACAAGTTAGAAATTATTAAGCTTTGAAAGTCTTGAAAAGGGTCTTAAATGAACTGTGTAAATTGCACCGGTTTGATTTTGGATAAAACCCACAACGAAACATATTGCTATGCTTTACAAAAAGGAGGAGAAACAATTTTCTGAAATGTTTTATAGCAAAAAAAGTTGAATTAAGACCTCAGTGCTAGTGTGGTTGTGTTCAGTTTTTAAAGTTTGTCTTTCTGCCTGAAGTGCGCACAACCTTTATGTTGCTGGGAAAAATGGTAGAATCAATCACCTTGAAGGTGTCATCTTTTTCTGACAATATATAGAGTCACCTCTTAATTGATAAAATATTAATTGTGATAAAATATTAACACAAAAAAAAACCGCATTAAAGTTTTCGGGAATGTGCACTTCCATTTGGTTCATTACAAGACCTTGTACATGAAATAAGTTACTTCATTCTTTCATAACTAATGTAACCAAGTAAGTTCAGTTAAGACTGACCTTCAGTGTGTTCTCTGTATGTAATATGTTCTTATATGTTCAAAAACCTTATCAGATAAATTATTGTCTTTTAGATCTTAATAACAAAATCACCTGACCTTACCTTTGCCATGTAACATCCCATGTTCTTGGGATTCTGAGGGAGAATTTTGACCTGAAGTTTCATATATTTCTATGTATCTATATGTAAAAAAACATTGTTTGCCCTAGAAAGCTAGAACAGTGCCTGCTTCTAAAGGGTAGTCCAGTTTAAAATATCCAGGAAACACCTGAATGAAAAATAAAAGATATTGTAGGCAGATTCGTATTTTGTGTGAGACAGGTATTCTGCCATGTACTCATCAAGTACTTGTCTTGTGAATGGAGAGAGTTGGTAACTTGAATAGAGCTATTCAATTGCTTGTGCAATATGGGTCTCCACAATCGAATGGACAGTGATAGTGTATTACCTTTGTACAGAAAAAGTCTGTAGAGTAAAGTGGATTTTTCTTACCCTGACTTTCTTGCTCAAATCCAATATGTAACCTAATCAGTACTTTGTTTCATAAAAATGATGTGTCTAGCACATAATGGCTAATTTAGAATAGTATGGAATTTTACTGACTGCTGTGCTGCTTAGAAAGTTGTTACAAAACAGTTTGACTTGGAAAAGCTTTGAATGCAAAGAGAATAAATTTAATGCGAATGCCTTTAATTGAATTTTGCTTAATTTAAATAATGTAATTTGTATTGATTATGCTGCTGCAGTTCATTTGGATTTTTGTTTTTAATTAAGATTCAGTAATCTTGTTTTACCTTCAAGAGCTATTCATAAAATTACTGTGAATAGAAAGCATGTTAATTAAGTTAACACTTATATACATTTATTAAACCAAAAGCATGTAATAATTTTTTTTCTCCATGAAGGCACTGTATACACAGTAATATTTATTAGAAGGACAACAGTGCAATTTTTCTTGAATTTTTCTTTTTTTCCCCTTACCAAGTCCAACCTCAATAGTCCTCACATAGTCCTAGAACAATGTGGGTACATTTTTGCTCCACTTGCCTCAGAAGCTGCCAACACTACCTTCTGAAGCTGACGGGATGATTACTAAAGTGCAGCATGAGCCTGTAACTTCCTTGGGCATCCTGTAATTTGCTGTGGGATTTCTCCCTATTAGCTGGTGTCTGTGCAGCATTGAAACACAGTCTCAAACTTGAATGCTCGCATAATAATTTTCCGGCAAGGGAGTTGCCCGCTGATAGAACTGCCTATGTTGAGAGCAATCCACAGTGAAAGGCTGGCTGTATGAACTGAGGCCATAAATGCTGTGCTAAGATTTATTGCTATTACTTTGGTTTCTTCCCCTCCCTTTGTTAGGTCTGTTAGCAGGTTGAAAAGAGTTTGAGTCACGGTGGGTGATATACTTGCATTTTCTTATGAGTGTGCATGTAAGTCTTTGCAAATACTTGTGCAGACAAAAGCTTTCTAAGTGATAACCTTAAAAACCAGGTTTTGAACTTTAACATTTAGTTTACCTGAATTCATTCAAAAAGCTGATCTGATGTTGACTCACTAAGTAGAAGTCTTTTTTGTTAGAAATAAGTATTTCAGCTACTGGTAATGCCGTGGTACCGAGTAAATTCTGTCAGATAATCTGCCATAAGGGGACACCTTCTCCTTTTCCCCAACTGCCTGCAAGAACCTCGTAGCGAGGTGGGGGTTGAGCTTTTCTCCAACTCACAAGGACAAGAGCAAATGGTCTCAAGTTGCACCAGGGGAGGCTTAGATAAGACACTAGGAAACATTTCTTCACGGAAAGAGCGTCAGGCATTGGCCAGGCTTCCCAGGGATGTGGCTGTGTCACCATCCTGAAGGAATTTAAAAGACCTGTGGATGTGACCCCTTGGGAATGCTTCAGTGGTGGCCTTGGCAATGCTGAGTTAATGGCTGGACTTGATTATCCTAAAGGTTTTTTTCAAAAGTTAATGATTCTATTTCTGAGCAAGAGCTGAAAAACAGTGAGCTAATCACATTTAAATGTTACAGCTGGAATCAAAATTGTATGAGATTTTGACAAACTAAGCAGAAATCTCCAGCAGTTTGTATCCTGAGGTACTTTCTGGGGTCTCAGTTTTGGTCATTGTATCTCCTCAGAATTCATTTATGATTGGATTATTGGTACATTTAATTGTTCTTCATGATAAAATCATAGCAGTAAGCAAGTCTGGGAATTTTTCCACGAGTTCTTTCTGCAGTTATGACTATTCCTGCCTGTATTCATGGGTTGGAAAGATAGTTGACAGTAAAATAATCTTGCTTTCCAAATTATTTCTTCAGTGCCTTTGTATGTGGGCACAGATTTGTGTGTTTGCCTAGCCTGTGGTTATGCTTGCTTTTCAAGTTTATGTGTGATTAAGCATTTTCAAAGTAATTAAAAATGATGTTGTGTAACAGCATTGTGAAGCAGCACAGTTGCTTATTTACCATGTTTATTCATCTCTTACTTCTCTAAGATAATGCACAGTGGGTCTCCCTGTCATTAGTGTAAACTGCTAATTGTACTTATTTGTTATTCTTGAGTGTCCTACTAGCCAAGATGATACAGCAAGAAATGAAGTACAGAAATCTGTGTTTAAAGTATTATATAGATGTACTATATGCAATTTGCAAGTATTAATGAGTCTATTTTTATTAAACAATAATGCATTTGGATCTTTTATGTAAATGATCAGAAAATGTTTATGTTAAATATACAATTCATAATGAAAATTACTTGCTTTGCTTTATCTTTTGCCTTTATGTAACTTATAAATGAATTAGTTGGTTATTTAAAACAATGTTTAAACTATTTAGCATTTCTGTCTCTGTTCTTTTTTGTCATCAGTGGTAAAACAGTTGAAAATACATGAATATGTGTTAAAAAACCACAGAGGATTATTCCCATGATCAGATTTAACTCTGTTGATATTGTGAATCTTAAGAAACAAGATACAAGATGTTTACTGATAATGTAGGACTCTTGGAAGCAAGTTAGAATTGATAGAGTTTTCTCAAAATTGGTCATTAATGAGAATGGTGAATTAACTGTTCTCTGCAAAGTCTGAAAGACTGGTAATTTGCAGAAGAAAGTGTAAAGTCAGGCGACACACAGAAGTTTTGTTTTTTGAAGGCTTCCCTGGTGTATAAAATATACATAATTTTTGAAATTTTTAATGTAGTGAAATGAGGAAAACATTTTTTTAGAGACTTTTCTCCTTTTTTTTTTTTCTTTTTTTCTTCTATGTTTTTCCCCCTTTCCCTTTTTTTAAAGTAAATCTTCTGTTTGTTACAGTAGTTCTCAGGATTTTGTTGCTTTTAGAAATATGTTTTTACTGGTATGTTATGATGGTTTAGTCTAGGCAGAAACTGAATACAAGTTGTTTGCTGGACGTGAATGCATTTTTTAAAGTTACAGCAAGTGAGAGTAAGAATTGTTTTAGTGGTATTAATGCATTTACTCTTAGAAGGAACATACCTTTATAAAAGGATATTTTAGCAGTTCAGAGCTTCCTGGAGTAAGAAGTATTCTTCATAATTTTTCATGGACTGCATGTGTTTTGGTGAAGACCAGAGGATGTTGCAGGAATTGAAATTTTAGAGGCTTAGTTATGATTTGGAGTGGTCAGTGAAGGAGCATGACGTAGGTATGTACATGGTTATCTTTCTCAGTTGTGTTGGCCATAATGGACAAAAGTTCTCAGTAGATGTGAAAGAAAACTAGCTTGTGTTTATAAGCAATCATACATAGTGTAGAAATTGAAATTATATGCTAAAGAGACTTAATTTGCCTTTATTTGTATTTAGAATTTATTGAAGAACTTTTCACCGTACTGTGATATGGTGGGTTAATCTATAAGGTCTCAGTACAGAGGAAAGTTGCTCAGATTAACTACTGTTTGAAATTTGGGATGTATTCAGGTGGAAGATAAATCTCTGCTGCCTTTCCTATGAAGGTTGAACCAGATGATCTTCTTGGGTCCCTTCTCTGTAGGACCAGACTTGAAATTGTATCTTATAGCACATTTTTAAAAATAACATGATAAAATAATTAATTACCTTGTACAAATATATACTATCTTTTGGATAATATGATACTTAATAATATGGAGATAAGTATACGTATAGTACATTTATAGTACATTTCCTTTCTAGGATAGATATTTAAGGGTTTTTTTTTTTTGAAAAAAGAAATAGTGGTCAGCAGTATAGTCACAAAATAAAAAGGTGTTCACTTTGGTGGTTTAATTTGCTAATTGACTTCTATTTACAGCTTTGATGTGTCTATTTTATGACAGCTGAATATTTTTGTTTAGTCGTATCACTTACATATTTTAGTTGATTAACTATCTGCTACTTAAGAAAGTCAAAGAAATACTAGTACTCTCATGGTACCCATTCTTTTTTCCTTTTGAAATATTTCTTGTAGTCCTCTGGTATGTTTGAGCATTGTAAATAAAATGTGTATGGGCAAGACAAAAATTACAGAAAATCACAACTCAAAGTGTTCTGTTTTATGTTGTCTTAAACTTGCTGAATGTTGGTGAAAGAGGCTTTTAAGACAGGAATAATGAAGGAAATTTGATACTAAGATGAACATAATTCTCTTTTATTTAGAATATGTTGTATGTACTATTTCCTTTTGTTTGTCCATTTTACCTCAGTCCTGAGCCCTTTTGTGGTTTAAACAAAACTAAAAGAGTATTAGTAAAACATCCTATTGAGAAAATGCAATATTGTTGTTCATATGCTGAGAGAACACACTGCCTTGTTTCCAAGGTGATATTATACTGTGTGTGCTGCTAATTGTTCCTCAAGAAGCATAGAAAGGAATCAGATGCCTGTGTAGATTTGCACTAAAATATGTGAAATGAGATGAAATTACTTAGTGTGATCTAATTGACACAGCGTAAAACTGAAGGTAAGGTAAAGAATTTGTGTTTTAGCAGAACCAGGAGGTTTAATGGTGGAATGGAATTTAGGCTGTCATATGATCTACCTGAGCCTACCAAACTATGTCTAATTGCATCTGCACTGCTGTTGTTTATTTGAACTATTGGTACTGAAGATATTAGTCCAGACAAGGGCAAAGCTAAAGTAAGCAACACTTCTTGTAAACTCTTCCCATACAAGGTGCTGAATTAGGTGGCTCACAGTTCTCCCTGGCTCCAGCAGGTGTTAATGACACAGTAGCATTACCAGCAGTAAGCTGTACTGTTTGTAAAAAAGAGCAATTTTAACAGGCATCAAGAATTTGTTCCAACTAATGATTAAAATATTTATAAATGTAAATCTGTTTAAACAAGATAATATCTGCAAGCTATATAAGAGCATACTGGTTGATCTGTAATTTATGTAACTATATTTTATCTTCAAACAGTCTGTATAGACTGAAAAAAACCTCTTCTATATTGTTCCTTTTTAAAATCAGCCTTCTAAAGTCAGTGTGGAGAAGATTGTTTTTCTTATTGATAAATTAAATATAATTTCTTAGCCATTTCAAGGAAAAATGGTATTAATAATACACAACTTGAATGGACAAACATTTTCATATAGCAAGTGATTTTAAATGAGATCATGCAGGTAAATCTATCTTACAGTAACATGAAATTAGCAATGTTTTTCAACTCTTGGAAGAAACCCCTAATATTTACATATTTTCTTGTCTTCAGATCTCTTTTATATTGTTTTTTTCCCTGAAAATCCTTTGTAAAAGAAAAATTTTGAGTCTCTTGGAATTATATAGTAACAAAACAAATATTTGAGTTTCAGTAACAGATGTTACTCGTATTTGTATTGGAGCACAAGCTCTGATTTTATATCCAGTTTTAGCTGTTCATCAGCAGAGGGCAATATAACTACATATATTTCCTTGAAAGAATTTAATTTGTTGATCTTTTTATTTCTAGTTTTAACTAAGGGAGCACCTACTTGTAAATACTGAGAAAATATGTGAACTCATGATGAAAAAGCAATGAGCTGTAGTATTAGTATTCCTTACACACTTTCAGAAGCCTATATAAACTTCCTGGTAGTTGTACTCTGTGGGATGTGTTCCCTGAGTTCATAAGCAGACAGAAAATGTCCAGGTTTTATGGAGATAGCAAAATGTATTTTTACTTTTCCACTGGATTAGCTGATACACCCTCAGCAATTAGCTCATGCAACCCTTGTTTGTTATTTGTTTGTTTTCTTTTTTGTTTGTGGGTTTTTGTTTGTTTGTTCTGGGATATATATATTTTTTCCCTTGGGACAATCTCATGCAAAGCTTGGGATGCTTTTTACATCTGTTTCAGTTTTATTGTAGGATTAAATCCCTTATGAAGAACTTGTAGTACTTGATAGACTCTCAGTACATGTATTGTAAATTAAGTGTAGTGAGAAGCTGTGCTGTGATAATTAAGAAAAGCTAGATTCAGGCCTTCATTTCAACTCATTCATTCTGGATGTTAGAAGAAGAGTTTTGTTTTATGGCTGGGGGGGGGAAATGAGCCTTTATACTCCTAAGGAAGCATGTGCATCATAACCTTCAAGAGTACATCATGTTAATACTAATATGTTATGATAGTTCTTTAATTTTTATGCTGCCATTTAAATTTCCATTTAGTTCTTCTTTCAGGACATGTCAGGAATCCTAAAATGGATGTTCATGTGTGGCAATTTTTTTTTTGGAAAATCTGCTTCACTATTTCTAATGCTCTTGAGGCATATTCAGAAAGACTTCAGACATATGGTTTCTTGTTTTTCATCTTCTGCTTTGGGCATCAGACATTCAAAGAGTCTACTTTACTGTCAGAGCATAAATACAATTCCTGCTAACAGCCTGGGACAGGCAGCATTTACCAGTGTTAAAACACAAGACTAGGATTAAAATATTTTGAGTTTCAGCTCCTGCTCTGCCCTTGGCTCACTGAATGACCTTAGGCAGTAGCATCCCTCTCTTTACTTTGTTTGATATACCTTAGATAATGCTGGCCTTCCTCTATTACCAAAATTGTTTTGTAGATTAATTTGCCTCTCTTTAAGCTGTAATATTTAAATTGCAAATGACAATAGAACTCCTTTAGATACTACATGCAGGTAAAAATGGCAAAAAAGATCATAAAGAATATATGTTTTTGGTATAATATAGCTTTTGTATTCAGTTTTTTTGCAGAGGTATTTGTACTTGTGTTCTAGTTCCAGATCTGCCCCTAATTACAGGATTTGATTAAATCGTTCAGTCTTTACACTATCACTCTGATGCAAAATGGGAATAAATTCAAATCAACTTCAGCAGGTATTGAAATGTTAAGCTGGGATACATAAATGCAAGTAATAATTATTATGGCTTTAAAATTTTTATTTAGAAAATTCCTGCAGGATTTTTTTTAGTGCATAAATACAGTGCTGATTATATGGTTGTATCTTGCAACATACATGAATGGTTAATTAAATAAAGCATAGTTAGATGGTCGAAAAGAACATGGGATCTATGCAAATGTAACTGGCAACATGTAAGTTAGGTAAATAGTTTAAAAATCACTGTTCTAAAGCACCTTAGACTTTTCCTTTATGCTAAGAGGATACATTTTTTTAAAAAATCATTAGTTGCAGGAAATGTAAAGACAGCTTTACAGAAATCTGCAGTTGGTGATTTTGTTAGCCATTCTTACAGGGTTAAGTGGAAAAAGAAGAAGCTAGCACAATAAACTGGATGACTTTCAAAGCGAAACCATTGTCAATCTCAGTGATATGTCCAAGCACATGTATGTGAAAATTTCCTGTGTCTTGGTAGAGAATGTCTTGAAATGTAATAAATAGATAAGTTATCATACTGCCATAGCTTTAGACACTTGGCATTGTGCCATGCTCTGAGATAAAGGATAATTCCCTTAAAATTTTGATGTTTTGATTTTGATCCTTGTTATTAAAATGTTAATGACCAAATATGTATGACACTGCTGTTTTATAATTATTTTATATGTGATATTGAACAAATTACAAAAGAGCTTTATTTTGAAGACTGTAGAACAAGTTGAGACATAACTAATTTTATTAGGCACGTTTCCATTAAAATATTAAGTATCCAGAGTGCTTATTTAACGTGGTGATTGGTGGATAATGAATTTAGTGTAGATGTTCTTCAGTAGTAATGTACTAGGTAGACTTTCAAAACATATTGCCTTAGTTCCCTCTGTTTCAGCAGCAAACATATTATTGGAAAATATGATTTGTGAAGAAAGCTGGTAAACTAGTCATGAACAAATGTATCTGTAGCATTCTACTCGGTCTCTTAGAACCTACCTTAAAACCAAAGTAATGATGTGATAAGCTTGTTGTCAGAAATATATTTTGAACTGGTTATTCCATAAGAGTTTATTTTAGGTAGTTCTACTTAGCATAGTCATGTTTAATTATTAAAAGGTTTGGGTTTTTATTTTTTTTTTAACTTCATGTCGCAAACTTCATTTAGCTATTTGTATAATTAAACTTGTATTTATGCAACTCTAATGCAAGAGAAAGGAAAAGTACAGCTACAAGTGTGGGGTTTTTTTGTGGTGATCCTTTTTTTTTTTTTTGTAGTCGTTTCTGGGACTTCAGCCAGCTATAACTGGAGGTATATATTAAGTATCACTGCTCCTATACTGTGTGATCATGATATGGCATAGATTATTATGATAAAAAACATTCATTCCCCACATGTAGAATATTTGTGTTTAGAGCTATTGGGTAGCAAAGAAAATAACAGGATTCTGGTTTTGTGTTGCTGTCTTTTTTTTTTTTTGGTGGGCCTCCTCCTCTTGTCTTTTTTTTTCCCTCTCCCCATACCCTATTTGTTTGTTGACTTTCTTGAGAACAGTATTGTTTCAAGTTTTTTTCGTATAGAATTAATGGGGATATTTTAAATTAACTTGTTCTGCATTAGTTGTCTGAACTCAAAACTGCTGATTCAATTTTTATTGTCTTGATTATGTAAGACAAAAGGCTGTACATCTGTCCAGTGAGAATATGGCTTATTTAGCTGACAACACTTGTGCCACCTGCCTCTTACCAAGTGGTTTGCAATTTGAACCTTGGACTTGATCAGCTATGCTTTCGGACACTGAAATGAGACAATAAAAATTCAGTACACTTTCCCTTCACCTGTTCAGGTGTAGAACGCAGAGTTTGAGATACATGTTTTCCTAGAAGTGTTAAGGTGCTTGGATACCTCCTTTTGGTTACCATCCTAAATGATACATCCCGTCTTCCCTTGAAAGAAGCTGGGGTAGGAAGTAATCTTAAAGAAAATTAGCATTTAATTCTCACATGATTGACAGTTTTGATTCCTCTTGTGCCTGGTTTGCATTTCTCTGCACATACTGATTTGTACATCTGTACTCCTTTTGTACTCTGCTGAATATATGTGCAAGCTGAGGCACACTACATGTGTGACATATCAGTAGATTTTGGTGTCCTAATGATTCTATATTAAATCTTTTCTTAAAGCAAGATGAAACACGAGTTGAATTCTGTGTACGTTGCTGAGGAGAAAGTGAAGGTTTTTGAAAAGAAGCCTGCATAAAATAGGGTGAGGGAAGTACCTTTCCCTGTTCTCTGCATAGAGAAGAAGAGATGCTTGGGCTTTAAGTATCAGTCATCCTACTGCACCTTGGTCTCGGGGATCCTCTGCCAAAAAGCTGCATTTTCTGCATGGTGTGCTTTTGGATACTTGTTATATTCTACTGTCCTTAATGCTGGTTTCGGGTCTGATATGTACACAGTAATTTGGCATATGGTTTTTTGATGTGTACTTGAATAGAATGAAAGGCTGACCTGTAGATATATATCGGTATTGCACAGATTCCCAGAAAGGGGCATTGCGGTGATTAATGAGAGGAATACAGCAGTCCATTACCAGTTTCATGTCAGTCGGCAGCATGAGGGTGCTGTGATACGAATAAGGATGTTTAATCCAGAATGCCTCCTAAAAATTAAATGAAATCTTATGCCTCACATAAGGAAAAGAATGAAGTCCTGTGCAAAGTCCATTTTCATTGAGTTGGAACTTGGTATTCCCAAAGTCAGGAAGAGACAATAGATTTTTTTTTGGTAGTGAAATTTCACATTTGTTTTTACACCAGGGTTTCTGCTTTCTATACAATATCATTGGTGTACCAATTTTCAGATTGGACTTGGATTTTTTTTTTTTGATAATGGGTTTTTTGACTTTAACTCTGTATCCTTAAAATGCAATTGTTTACTATGTTTCAAACTACTTTGTCTGTTACCAAAAGTACAGATGATGGAAATTGCGGGATGAAAGTGAGTATGAATTTATGGGTTTTTTCGTGTTTCTAGTTGTAGGACACTATTCAAAATACGTTATATTTGAACTTTTATCTTGCAATAATTTTAACTGTTATTTGACTATTAATTTGGTATTATTTTAGATTTAAACTTAAAAAAGGATAGGTTATATCTTGTTTGTCACATTTTCTCATTTTAATGATGTCCATGTTTTGTGACAGCTGATAATGCATTTCCAAATCAAATTCTCTTCTCTGCCTGAATCTATTAGAGCATGTTAAGAAAATGCTATTTGGTGCATGTTCTCTGAGGCTATAGTCAGATGTCTCTTTTTTTTTTCCTTCAGTTTTGCTGTCTTAATGGGAGTAATCTCAGCACTGCTGGGTTCCTTGGCATTTTATAATAAAATCATTGCTTTTACAGAAGCAGATACTTGGCAGAAAATAGACAGTCTTTTATTTTGCTATGATAATACATAGGCCAACTAGTGAATTTGTTTGAAACAAACAAAGGTAGTGTTGGAAGAAAAATGTGAACAAAGTTTCATATTTGTTGAAAACAAGTATGAAAAAAACCACTTTGTTTTAAGTCTTGATAACTTATTCAATATTATTTTAAAATGTTTGATCTTATGGCAAGGGAATCCAAATATTGTAAAAAAAATTCACTTCAGTGACCTTTAGCCCATTGCTACGTTTAAGATTAATCAAAAGGAGATATCCTAGTATCCTGTATTTCTTTTTTTTAAATTAGGAACTTTATTGTATATCAGCCAAGCTTAACTTCAAATGTATATTTACACACCTTTGAGTGTGTACTTTAGTCAAAATGAAGTAGTGAATAATGGTTGATAAAGGTCACTAAATGGAAACTGCCTGCATCATTTGATTGCTGTCTTGCTGAAAGTAAGATATATTAAAAAAATGAAGATAATATTTGAGAATGTAAGATCTTCCACATACACCGTATTTCAAGGAAAACCATATGCCAAACAGTTTTAAACTTTTTTCCCACAATACAAATCAAAATGTTGATCACTTTCCAGAAACTGTTTTGGAAATATGGTTATTCCTTAAAAGCATGTCCCAAGCTGCAGAAAAATGGTGTTGATGATTTGCTATTCATGAATTTCATGTGCTTGGTGCTGTGTGCCAGCATGCTGTCTGTAATTTTTAATTCTTGGTGTTTAGGTAAAACTTAAATGGGAAGTCTGCAATACAGGGAAATTGTTAGAGTTCAGTCAGTTCTGTGTGATGTGTGTCTTGAGCTATTATGTGTTCTATTTTAGAGTTTCCTAGACTAATTGTAGTTAGATATTCTACTTGGGAATGAGTTTGAGACAGAGATAGCACCTTTTTATGGTTTTATATTATGTATGAAACTAATATTTGCTACCAAATCTCAGTCATCTTCCAAAGATTCTGTGAGCCCTCATTTAATTCTTTGCAATGTAGATTAGAATTAGCTTGTATACATGTAATTTTTAGTCTTTGTATGTTAAAAGTGAAGAAAATGTGTGATGGGGGCTTTTAACTGCTTAAGTTATAGAAGCTGTTATTTCATTTAAAAAAAATACATTTTCTAAACATGTCCAATACATTTTTTTCAGGAAAAGCTCTCCAGAGGGGTTGAGGCGAGAAGAAGTAGGTTGTTGAAACTACTTTGCCTCTAAACTGATTGAATGCACTTTCTCTCTTTTCTAAGACAACAGATGCCTGTGGCATAGCTCATACCAATTCATAAACTTCTGACACCTATATAAGAACAGCAGAAATACTGAATAAAAGCATTATTCAGCATTTCTTTGGCATAGCCATTTAATTATTTAATTAAACATACTTCTTTTAATAGTGTCCCTTGGGCAGTTCTACCAGCCTTTATTGACAGTGATGGCTTGGTTTACATGACCTGTCTGATTTTTCTACACATCGTTATCTTTGCTTTAAGTTCAGGTGTGTCTTACACTGGTTATAGGATATTGGAAATAAAATTCCTTCCATTGTTTTTTTAAGGCGAGTATGCCTGTGACAGTTTCCTTGTCCGTTTTGCTGGGGATGTCTGAGAGTATAAGTATGAGCTCCTGTGTTTTAAACAAAGTGTCCTTGTCTGGCACTGTAGCCTGGTGAGACCAGCATGGAGAAAGAGGCTCATTGCTTGTATGCTGGTGGTGAGTGACCATACCCAGGAATAGATCACATAGTGATATTCGGCACAGAATTTCGATGTGTGTGTCTCTGTGGCTGTAGGATACATAGCTTTCAACCAAGCTGAGAGTTTTATGAATACACAGTGTGTCTTCTGAAGAGCCCATGCAGTTTGACATCCTGTGTGTGAAAGTGTTCTGTGACTGAGAGGTTTTACACAGCAGGAAGGCTTTACTGAGACTGGTGAATGGCACTGTACCCAGAGCCCTGTTTGCTGCATGAAGTTCCCTGGGACATTACTTTTTTCTCTTTGCAACATAGCTTTAGTAGCAGTAGAAAGAAATAAAAGAACAAAGTAAGAGAATAATAACTGCAAAGCAATAGATGGAAAAGGTAGGGGAACAGAGATAATGAGAAAAATGTGGGAAACAATGAATACAGAGAAAACAAGAGGGAAAGTGGTCTGGGAAGAATTCTTTCTTTAAAAGGACATAATTGTGGGAAAGGAGGCTGGGGTTTTTATTTTCTTCTATATCTTTCTGTGACAGAAGTGTTTATGTGCGTGGATAACTACAATTTTAATAAATGCTTAATAAAATTTGCATGCTCTGTTTAAATAGCAGCAGTGATAGTGGTTTAGGCTGGAATTCTGCATACTTTTCTCTGTCTATTTTGCTTTGTGCACTGCATAGACTACGAGCTTGTTGAAGTTCATTACATAGCTCTGTTTGAAAGTCTTGTTCTTTTGTTTTCTCCATGACTGCTCCTTGATCATAAAGAAGCACATTGTGTCTCTGTGAATATTTGAAAGCATTTTTGTTTTATTCTGGCACTGTGTTCTTTTCTTTACTTGTTCTTCTTACTCTCATTTTGTTATTCATGCTCTGAACAGGTGAGAGGGACCTTTTCAAAAATCATTATTTGCCATCAAGCAATAAGATACAGGGTTCTATTTGCAATTTGCCGAATCAGCTATTATCATAGCTGCTAAAGCTTAGTATGTATTTTAGATTAAAATAATTATTTTGAACAGCTTTCTTTGTGTTTCTTAAAAAGAGAAATCAGTTTCTTCAATTTCAGTAGACAACCAGTTAAAACTGGGAAGATTTCTTTAGTGTAACTTAAAACAGTGAGAAAATACTGTGTTTTTTGTCAATGAGATGTAATAAATTAATCCTAAGTAACAGAAACAACTACTTAGTCTAGCAACTAAGAAGACTAAACAAACCATACCTACTTTTACAGGGCTGAGTATTTTAATCCTGTGTCACATTCGTACTGAGTAGCTTTGTTTAGTCCAAGTTTATTTATATAAAAAGTTTTGGTGGAAAACATTATTCATGGAATCATGGAACAACCAGTAGAATTTTTGCCTGCATGTTCTTGTCTGAATTTGCACACAGGGATTATAAGAGCTGTCATTTCCATAGAGAGAACTCTACATTGGTAGAAAAAAGGAGATGTGTTTGCTGATTTGTTGATAGAAATTTCTGGAATGAGGTAATTTTTGAAGAAGAGTCACAAAGATGAGCATGTTGACAAGCTCTAGTGGTGCTGCTGGTAATGAAAGTGCTGTTTTGAGGAATTATGTTACAGCATCCAAGAAAGGAGCTGTTTACTAGCAAGCAAACAAAATGAAAAATAATGGTGAAGAGATGGGAGAAGTGGAAAGTACGTATCTTTCCTAAGGTACATTTCTTAGCTGTCACTGGGATGTAATATGCTTCTGTTTTACATTTGACAGAATTAACTTACACAATAGATGCAAACAGTGATAGGTTCTAAATAATAAAATGATAATAGAATGTAAAGTATGTCTTTAGTGAATATGCCTTTTTTTTTTCCTGAAAAGGATGACATTAACTATCAGACCAAAAAAACCATTTATTAAATGTGAATAAAAATATTAGTGGTGAAGGGAAATTAAGGATTCAAACATATTTGACCAAGAGAATTAAATGCAGTCTAATTTGAGTTCATTTGAAATAGCAGATTTCTTGAATTCATTTTTGTTTCATTTAATTGCTATGATAATTGTGAAATTTGTATGTGAAGTGATTCACTAATACTTCAGAAGGCACTTAGTATGAGAAGAATTTTCATACTTCACTTTTAAGACTGTTTTATTGAAATCCGGGTCCTGTGTTTGACTTCACAAGTTCTAGGAAAGATGGGGGATGTGGGCAATCCATTTTACTTTTCTTTGAACGCAAAAGTGCTGAGAATATTTTCAGCTTCATTTGTAACAACTGTCAGGTATGAAAAAGCAGCAGTATCTGACCATTTATATATTCAATCTTATTTTTTTAATTGTTTGAGAAATACATGTGATCAGAAAAAGGCTGCTAGGCAGAATATGTTCTCTTTAACAGTGTAAAATACGTTGCATAAAGGAAAAGGAAAATTAAGATCAGTGATCTTTTAATGTTTATAATTATTTACCTTCTGTTGCAGTAACTTGCTAATAGTATTAAGTGTAAGAGTTAAACATTGATTTTTATGGAAATAATTTGTATAAAAATATAACAGGAGTAAATTCACTATGCATTTTTAAAGAAGTTTTATTGTTATCATCAGAGTGCTAAAGAGAAACGTTCTTGAGGGCATATAGGATGAGAAAAATGATCTTACCTGATATTGTTAGATTTCTTGGTGGTATTTTTAACATTTATCAGTGTCTCTTTCTTATGCGCCTTAGGGAAACCAGTGTTTACTTTTTATAAAGCTCTGATATGATAATCCACAGTCATCTTTTGACTGTCTAGTGGATCCGCTGTGCAAAGAAAATGCAATCTCTTCTGTTAAGGGAAAAGATATTTATTTGTTGGTGGGGTGGTGAGGTCTTCTTTTGGCCAATGACAGCACAGAGCTTTTGTGAATTAGGCTCATGTATACTTCTGGAAATTCCATATCATACCTGCCTGCATATCTAGGTGTATAAGTACTTTTAAAAATTAATCTTCAGGAAGATTTTTTACTTCAGATTATGCATTAGATTTAAGTCCCTTTGTTCTGTATTTTAACACATTCTAATTGCTAAAAGTACTTTTTACATGAGGAAAAAAATGTATTTGGAAACAAAGATACTAAATCTCTCCTTTAAAAAGACACTGAAATATATGTTAATTAGATAAGTTTTTCTAGTGCCATACTTGTGACAGAAGTGCGTGAATTAATATACTGCATTCTCTACAGAGACAATATAATCTCTGGGGTGCAGTTTAGACTATTTAGGTAAAAACTTTTTCATTTCAGTTACATAAATGAGATAAGTAAAGCCTGTAAGGATAGCTCTCAAGGCTGAGTTTTAAAAAATAGGGGCAGGCTGTTCTTGGTATCTGGACCACATACTTGACAGTATTTGTATAGTAAAATTTCTAACATCCTGTGTAATCTTCCAGGAAAAAGAAAGCTTGGCACAGGTTCTTCCTCAACATATAGGTTATTAGCATGTAGTGGTTGCTTTTTAAAAATTCTTTCACTGGTTTTCCTTTTCCCTTTCCCTTTCCCTTTCCCTTTCCCTTTCCCTTTCCCTTTCCCTTTCCCTTTCCCTTTCCCTTTTTTCACTGGTTTTCCCTTTCCCTCATCATGCACATATCTGAGCTGCTCCACTTCTTGAGAGCTAGTGATCTTACAGCCTTGGAGATTTTCTTGGAGTACTTTTGTCATCTTCAGCATGTCTCTCCTGCATTTTGGTTTTCCATTCAAATGTTTTGTTCAGGTAGACTTAGAAGCTTTCAGGAAGGTTCAGAATTCTTATGCAAGAGCTGCAAAATCTTGTGTGGAAATCTGGTGTGACCTGCAGGTCAAACTGTCTGGTTGATGAGGGGGGAGTGAGTGAGTGGCTCTGGTGGGGCCCTGGCATCCAGCCAAAGTCAAACCACCAGAACTACCATTTCTGTTTGAGCAATCACAATTAGAAATGTAAAAAAAAAAAAAAAAAAAAAAAAAATTCATTTATTTTACAGCACACTAAAATTAAGGTGCCTTGAATTTATTCAATAGGGTGAAATACTGCTTGCTGTGAATTCGAAAGGTCCTTTTCAGTCAGCTGTGACTACATCGGTAATCTTGTTGGTGCAGATGCTTTTTAAAAAGGCACAAATCGTTAAATTTCTTTAAAAGTCATTGCTAACTAACTTAAGCATTAAAGGTATTTCAAAATAATTCTTCTAGCGAACATAACACAATTCTGCTGTAAGATGTTACTCTTCATTGGGGTGTTTTACTGTAAGATTTGCAACTTAATTTGCATTTTTTAAAATTTTTTGTTGTTTTTTCTATAAATAGATACTTTCATGAAGAACCTATCATACTGATAAAAACAAACCAAACATATCTTTACATAGTGTTTCACAGATAAGTGCTTGTAAGATGTCAGCCAGCCTAAGATATTCATGTTCATGTATTTTGACATGATTGCAGAACAGCAAGATGTTGTGTACTTTTTCTTGTTTAGAGAAGTCTAAAATTGAACAGCTAACATCTTAGTAGGCCATTCTTACACTAATCAAAAAACTCAGTGTGAAAGAACGGAAAGGTTACAAAATAAAGTACTGAAAAATTAGTCTGTCAAAACTAGGAGGTCAGTTCAACTTCAGTTCACCCTCGTTATGTTAGTGTGTAATCTTTAAGTTTATGAGCAGATGAATTTTTTTTCTACAGACTGTGCTCCATTAGAAAGGTTCATTTATTTCATATTCCTTTATTAGAGTATACAATGTGTAGACATACTGTTCACTAGTAACAACAGGCACCAGAAAAAAAAAGAAAATTCCTTCTAGACATTTTTTGTAATGTTTCCATTGTTGCATCTGTAAACTTGATAAAAATTAATTTAAAATTACAGTACTCCTGTGGATTAATTCATATTACTGTCTGTATTTTACAACTGTGGAACTTTTAGCTAAAAATCTATAAAGGCTGAAATATTTGTAGACTTAAAGTGTCCAGTTTAAGATGCCAGTGACTTGAGATTTAAATGTTAGTATTTTCTTGTAGTACTTTGAGCCACAGTTAGCTGACTTAAACTGTGGATATAGTAGCTTGTCACTTTTTCAGCTTCCTTTTGTAATATTTTATTGGCTACTGCTCATGAAAAATTGGATTTTGTGGTTTGTGTGCCATCACACAGGAACTCCATGACTGAGTAAAGAAAAGAATTGATTTCTTCTGATAGGTGTGCCATTTTCTTAAAAGTGAGATTTCCCATTTGCCTAGAATATTCTTCACTGTGCTGTTTTTACATCTTGAAGTATCTGCAAAGATGTGCAAAACTAATGGTTTCAAAATTCTTCTGTTCCATGTTGTATCTGTCCTGAGGATTTAGTGAAAAATACATTGTTTTTTTTTGTTGAGTTCTGGAGAATACAATATTCCAGTGGTTACAGACCAGTTTGTCACTGGTCTCATCTCTGTGTGTGTTGTATACCATGCTGACTTGCCCACACGTCTGTTTCCTCAGTCACCTCTCTCTCCATTCTAACTCCCAGGTTTGGGTTTCAGAGATCATTTCTTCTTATTGCCCTTCCAGCTTGTTCCTCTGACACAGGCTTTTCCACCTTCTCTCTCTGCCTTTATCCAAATCTTTTGCAGCTGGTTTCCCCTCCTTCTGGTTTTTGTAGCCCTGTTGTGCGGCTATGTGTTTCTCTGCCTGCTGTGCCTTTCCTTCCTCTCCAACTCTGTGTTCTGTCCAGATAGCTTCACCCCCCTTGGCTGTGCTCTTGTTTTTAGCAGTGTCTGAGAGTATGCAGCCATTTTTCTTAGCGCAAGTTTTGAGGAATAGTTCTATGCAACACATGTGGCGTTGCCAACAAGTAGAACCTGTTTGTTACAAAACCCTTGAAACAATAGAAAATAGTTACATTAAAATGGTGAATTATACAGAAAAATAATCAGTAGAAGTAGTGGAAAGTAGTAGATTATGTTTCCTTCTGAGTCTTTTAAAAATAATCGAAGTTCTAATCAGGATCTTTAAGTTGGATTCCACCAGAATCTTGTAGCTGTATCATTTTACCTGAACTTTTTGCTGTAGTTTCGTAGAGGTCTTGTTATATTAGGCTGTGATCAGCTTTTTCTTTTTCCCCTGTGGAAGTTCTTAAAATCCTTGTGGGTCATAAACTTCCAGAAGGGTTTTTTATTTATTGCCCCTCCCTCCATCTCCCCATTTAAAAATCCCACCTTTTGGAACTAAGGTGCTAAGACCTTTTAAAGCAGACTTAAGGCACTACTCCCTTTGAAGCCAGTTACTGTTGAGAGCTGTGTATCTTGTAGGAGCTGGTTTTGAACAGTCTGTGTGTATTCTCGGTGTACAACTTGCTGCGACTAATTAGGCTTTTTTGGGGCACTTTCTCCCATGAGGAGAAAGTTTGAGGAATGAAAGACTAAATTTGAAACTCCAGTCCTCTAGCTGATTTTTGCTTTGTCTACAAAACAATTTTAGTTGGGGCTTTAAGTCCAGAAAAAAAAGTGGTTCTTTTCTTTACCTTTGCTGTGATTCCCTCTGGAAAGCAAAGCTTAAAATACCAATTGAGTTGGGAAGTGAAATAAACTAGACTTCACTGACATGTTATTAGAAACAGAATCCAGCAAAACTGAAAACCCAGAAATGAACTGGATATGCCAAAAATGGCCCGTTCTGCCTATGTGTAGTACTTGGTCATTTGCAGTGCTGACAGCAAATGTAGATACGAAATAATTGTATTTCATACTCATGACGGAAAAGCTCACTGCAAGACTCTGTAGGAAGGGAAGGTGATTTCTAAAAATTTTAAGCAGAATTGCTTTTATTTGTGTGCACATCTTTGTAGATTTTGCTCACTGACTTGGTTACAGCCATTCTCTTCACATATGCATCTTTCCTGAGGTGTCCAAGCAGTCTGGGATTAGTTGTGGAGGTATGGCAGACAAGGCAACACTGAATTTTGACCTCTCATTGCAGATTTTTCCTCTTGAATAGTAATTCTCTGTCATTTCTGCAGATGCTTTGCTCAGGCCAGGTTATGTTCTTTGGTGCCATTGCTTCCTCCTTAGCTGTGGTGTGGCCTGGCTTTGGTCACCACCCCACCCAGCACGTGCCTGTTTTCTGTTTCACTGGGGTTCTTCCTAGGATTTACAGCTGCTCTAATCAATACTACTTGCTCCACATACAGCATTCTTCTACAGCCTCATTTGCTGTTTCGCCCAGTGCTTTTATACACTCTTGCTGCCATGTTCACTGCCTATGCGTAGCAGTTTAGTAGTGCCACTATGTAGCATTTCATCCAGAAGAGAAGGTGGAACATTTAATACAGAAGTGGCAATCGCGTAAATCCATATTGGGACCTAGGAGACATACTTAATGGTTTATAATGTAAGACAAATACATATCTTAAAACACAAGTCAAGGAAACGTCAAAGGTTTTTTTTAAGAAAGGGTGTCTTTTAATAAAGCCACCTGTTTGTGTACTTATGAAATACGAATGAATTGTTTTCCTTTAGTTTGTCAAGTAATGTATGAATAACATACTGATCTTATTAAGAAATTATGTAGAGGCACCTGAGAGGGAAAAACTTATATTTGGTTGCCTGTATTTGTATTTAAAAACTGCGTGTATTTTATGTCTGAAGTATTTTTTAATTTTTTGTTTTCTCCCATTCCACAGCTCTGCAAACAGTGATATTTTAGTGAGTTATTTCACTTTCTCTGCCTCTATTAAGGTTTTATCTGAATTCTATTAAAAAGTCCAGCATATGCCTGTGGTATCTATATGGTGAAATCAGAAGCATCACATATGTTTGACATTGTGAATGTGAGAGGGTGTTGCAGTAGATACACAGGGTATTATTAAGGTGGCATCAGAGGCAGGACAATTTTGAATGGTGACTACTGTATTTGGCCTATAAAAATCCTAATTACAGCTCTGATTTAAAAAAAATGCTTAGTAATTATTTAAATTTAATATTAGAGAATGGGTTCCAGTATTGGAGGTACCAGAAGAATGTGATTTTCTACATAAATTAAAAATTGCCTTCAAATTGTATGGCAAGGTAATTTATTTAGGCAATATAATATCTTTATATATAGCAAGTCCCTTTTTCTCTAAGCAGCCCTACTGATCGACTTAAAATTACATTGATGGAATTGTGACTTCAGTAGTCATTAAGAAAATAGTGGCTTCACCTATAAAGTCTACAAATATATTTGCTGGCCAAAAAAATTTAGGTGCAAATATGAAATATTTATTAAAATACATGCAGGATTTTGTGAAGTTCCTGACTTTATTAAAAGTTTATTGTCTTGTGAATGTATCTGACATTTTTAGTAGAAGTTATTGCTCAACTGTATTACATGAAAACAGAGCACTGTGACAACAGATGAAAAGATGGTGATCAGCTAGCCAAGATTTGTGAATTAAAATAGTGTAATTTAAAGTACAAATATGTAAGGCCTGTCTCCTGTGGAGAAGTATCACATATTTCAAAGTCAGCAAAAATAATTAGTAAGTAAATGTATTAAATAGCCAGATAGATAAATTAGTAGTAAATTATTAGTTTTATATTTTAGTTTCAGACTCTGGTGTGGATTTTAAACCAAGGAACATAAGCACAGGTACAAATGTGTGATGTGAGGTATAGAAAGCAGAAGTTCCTAATGTCATGGAACTTTCACTGGTACAACTTCTAGAGATTGTATGGCATTGTAAAACTACTATGCTTTAAAAGTGAGTTTATGATATGCTCTAGTGAAGTGTACACAGAACTTGTGAAATTCTCCTTTTGCTTGTGAGCATCTTAAAAACCAGCATTCCTGAACACTGTTTTCCTTCTGCTGCAAATAATTATGAGTTATATAGATTACATTTGTGGTATTACTTATATGCCAAATTTTATTTTGAGAGTAACAAGAAAGATGAGTAAAAAAAGCTACTCCTGCAGCATCTTTGGTTAGTAAATGTGATACTCAATGCAAGAGATAATGGTGATTCCTAGGTCCTGTCTAAGAAGATTCTTGTCCTACATTTCTAAAAAGCTGAAATCTTTTTGATTTACTAAAATATGGGCATTGATCTAGTATTGACACCCAAATGAGACGGACAAAGACTCTCTAACAGTTTAGAGTTAGAAAGTGTATGTTTATTCTAGCGCCAGGCAGCTGCACAGGATAGCTCCCTAATACGCCGTGCAAAGTTACAAACCAATACAAAGTCTATTTATCTACAAAAGTTCTGAATATCCAGAATACAAATGCGTATTCAACACCGACACCTCCCATTCTCTGCTTCATATGGTAATTAGCTTAAAAGATCCTTAAGCATGCATAGTATGCTCTCTGAATTGGGTCAGTGGTCTTGAAGATGAAGTAAAAGTAGTCTCCCTCGAATTGACCTTTCTACCTTCCTGGGTTTTGACAATACAGATTAACTTCTTGTCAGAACCTTCCAGTTCCTCTCTTCATGACTTCTGAATAGGTTCTCAGGTGGGGGAAGTTGGTAATTGTCTACATTTCTTTAGATCTATTTATCAATGTTTCTGTTTCTCATTCTAAACACAGCTAAACAAATATAAAAGTGACAAGGAATCAGTTATTTAACAATCAGTTACTTACATCTTAAAGCTTATTTCAGGTCCAGCTCTTCTTAAGTAATTATTAACTTTTAATTAATTCCAGCCAGGCTATCTGCTTTAACTAATTTCAACACAGCTAACCTTTAACTAAAATCCTAATGTTTCTTTTAAAATCCATGTTTCATTTTCATATCTGAGCAGGTAGAGAAAGGGGTTTTTTTTGCCATTTTGCAAAGCAGATTTTGAAGTATGTAGAACTAGCTGTGAATAGCCTATGTGAAATTAAACTTGCAATGTTGTTTTCCATTAGTGGGTTTCAGGGAAATATGGTAGGACCTGCATACTAGTGTTGAAAAGTGGCATCAGCATTTCACTAGAATATTTTAAAATACTCCAGTTGTGTTATTTTCCTGTTTGTGATTAAACTGCAGCTTTTTATATTCTGGTACATGCTGTACCTTTTGTTGGGAATTGTTTTACTATTGATGCTTAACAGTATATAAAAATTCTTTTGCCATGTGAGCTTTTCCTGGGAACAAGTAAAACTCCAAAGTTTTAACAATTTTTAAACACCAGGTAATTGTAGAGGTACATTATAAAAACGTACCTCTGAGACTTTCTTTCTGACTTCTATTTCATCACTGCAGTTTTGTATTGATATGTATTAAGCTACACATCTGATTCAAAAAGATTCATGCTATAACATGAATATAGTCAATAAAATGGTATATTGTAGTCACAGTAAATACAATTTCTGTGCATAAAGAGAAGTCTTTTTATACAGGGTAAATAGATTCCAAGATTTAAAATTGACCCAGTAAGTTAATGGTATTAGCAAACAAAGCCTGCTGTAATTTGAGATAAAGGCCGTAAGTAATCCTTTTCCCCCTAGCTTTTTTCTTGCAGTGTTTCATTATGAATGCCTTATACCTGTGTCATGAGTAAGCCCCTGTGCTGCTCTCCTGTATAAAATCAACTCTTAATTACTCCACTGTGTGATAGGGCTCATTATAAGATATGAGAACTGGCTGGATAAGAGAGGATTTCTTCAGTCTGTGTTGGGACTTATACCCACTGGAGACAAATTTATACTCTATGGCTATGTTTGCTTTTAGAAAATTGGACAATCGTAATTGTGATTGTAAACACAGTAGCTCAGCTGGGGTTTGCTTCTGAAAATCATTTCTAGGTCAGATGCTTAGTTCAGGCAGCCATTAAATATTTTGTTTCTAAATAGTGAGTTTAAAAAAGTTTGCAATTACATTTCCTGTAGCTAAGAAAAGAAGAAGCTTTTTTAACCTTTATAATTACATTTTAAAAACACTTGAGAGACACTGTATTTTTTAATCTGTTTGAATTATGACTCCATTATTTTGCTAGTTTGATCCCTGCTCACAGCAAGGTGACCTTACCCTTTGCACTTTCTACAGTTCAGCACTTCTGAAGAAACGTGGACTAAAATGTTTCTCCTTTCAAGAGCAGAATCACAGAAAGGAGAGGAGTAGAAATTTGTTTTAATGTTTGCATAGTATACCTTGAACTCCATGCGGTATGTTTTTGTTTATAAGTCTCCAGGTATTGTTCTCTTCCCTCTCACAGATTTAGGCTGTTTAAATGCAGAGATTGTGTCAGAGTAGAGCAGGTCTGGAAAGAAAGGGATTGAGAATTCAGCAGTACTTTATTGAGATATCAGCTGTCCTGCTTTTTTGAGACATGACTGCAGTTTGTATCTGATGGTGCAGTCTCCTTCCCTATAAGTCAGGAGTGCTCAAAGGTGTCCTCTTGTTCTCTTACAATGACGTGAAAGGCTGGAAGGTGAAGTTAAAACATGCCTCTGTAGCTTGACTTCAAATGCATGTGTCGTGTCAAGAGGAGGATGATTCACACTTTATGGGTCTCAACTGCTTAGAAACTGCAGAGTCTGATTCTGCTGCGGAGAACTGCATTGCAGAGGCATCCTCTCATGGCCACTGTGAAGAGGATGAATAACCATGTATCCACAGGTGTTTGAGTTTCTTGTCCTTCTCCATCAGCACTGCCCATGCTGCTTTTTTTAATTTGAAGGTTGTAGAAATCCTTTCTAGCACTCCAGGTAACTTCAGTGTCTTTCCTGGGTGTCACAACTCCATGGAACATTCTTCTCAATTTCGGAGTTAGTATTTAGTTTGTTCTTCTGACAGGGGAATGAGTTACTTGCGGTATAGCATGCTCATATTGAAACTTTTGAAAACTGTTTTCTTGTGGTAATGTCCTTATAGTAAGCATTATATTGAATTCTTTCCTTCAATATATTGGCATGACATATACTGGGAGAAAGTTTCTTGTTTGATTTTTTTTTCATTCAGAGCATCTGATATGAATGCTCTTCATTACTACAGACTTTTGTCCTTTGTTTATGGGTACTTTTAGCACATTAACCAGACATACAATGGTGTGACTGTGTCTAGAATTTCCATCTATATCCATAAAGCATGTTGCCTTTGTAGAAATTAGACTTGTATAAATTAACTTTAATCTTAAAAATGACATCAGTTTTCTTTGAGGAGTGTGTTTACATCTTTTGTAGTTCAGTACTACAAAGCATCATATAAGTGATAAGATCAGCACTACAAAATAAAACCTTGTCTAGGGTTTTGGTGTTTGTTTGAGCTTTTCTGGTTAACAGCGTAGGATGCTTGCTTAAATTCAGATCTATTTCTACATACTACCAAATGGTATCTAACAATTTTTGAATATGGTGGTGCAGTTTAAAAGGCAAGAAGTAGGGCTAGTTATAGGGTGGTTTACTTTCTATTGCCTGGGAATTTGATGTCATTGTCAGACAATCTTTGAAGTGGATGCTGGGCAATCTTACTTTTGTTTTATTTTAAATGTTACCATTCTAAAATATAGCTGTAACCTTTTATATGTTTTAAAGCATTCCTAAACAATGCACTTTCAACTACAAAAAGATTCGTTGAAGAAAATGAGTGAAGCAATTGCAATTCCAATTTATTATCTGAAACAAAGTTCAGTGCCATGTAGCTCTAATTAATGACTGAACTATTAATATTCACACAGAATGCATGACATAGACTAGGTTTTTGTTCTATTGCTTTCTTGTATATAAATGGGAAGGATATTGTGGTTTTTTTCCCTTTTTTTTCCTCTTTTCCCTCACTGTATTTATGTATTTGGCTTTAATTGTATAAGGAATGTGTTTTAAATATTTGAGGAAAGACAATCAAGCAAGACCTTTAAAACTGGGTCATGACAGAGGTTATGTATTAGTGTTTTGGTGTTGTCTTTTTTTCATGACAGGATTATTTCCCGTAAAGTAGTGAGCAACATCCTTCCCTCTCCCCACCCCAAAGTAAGATAAAAACCTAGTCTGGTTCTGTGCATCAGCTAATCTCATAAAATATTAAGACATTGTTTTCTTTATGTTGTCTTTTCAAAACATGTTTTTGATGGTGTTGTTCACATAGAACTTGAAAAATACATGGATGTTGGGGAAGCAGTCTTTGTTGATTCATGTGTCATGTCACAGTCCGAGCTCAGCCACAGCAGTGCATCAAGACACTCAAAAGGAGCATCAAGGCATTCAGTACCTTCCAGAGTTGCTGAGAATTTAGCAGGATCAAGCTCTAATTGCATTTTAATGTTCTTTCTCTAACAGTCTCTTATACATCACTGTTGGATGTTACAGCAGTGTGATCTGAAAATCAAATGGTCATCTTTAAGCTTACACAGGCTGCTTTATAAGCTACTAAAACTGAAGTACTTTGAAAGTAATTTAAACTAGTTATTGAAGCTGAACTCCATCTTGGAAGGTATTTACATTAGTATCTTGGACTTGCTCACACACTTACTTGAAAACAGTAGTTAAAACAGTATTTTTAAGTTAAAATTTTTAAATGTGAAGATTTTTGAGTAGTTTTGTGATTTATACCTAGAAGTTCTAATTTTTTTCACCTCTAGTGAGTGAACATTACAGCAGCTAAATTTCTGCCAGATCCCATAGACTTGAGTAACACTAGGAATAGCTGATATTTCATCATTGGTGGTGTCCTTAAGCTGCTAGACTGCTGGAGTCAATCCTGAAGATTGATTTAGCTTTAGAAGATGTAATACATAGGTGACACAGTAGAGTTTTTTAAGAGTTTGGAATGATGTAACATCAAAAGCTGTAGAAAAGATACATTAAGTTATATCTAACCACTTCTGAATTTCTTTTACTCTGAACATTTCTGTACACAAAACTATACCATCACAGAAACTACTCTCAAGCTTTTTTTGCTTTCCTTAGTTTTGAAAACTGTTTTTAAAATACTCTGCCTATCTGCCTCCCCTGCAATTACCTCAATTTTTAGGTGGAGCATTTGATAAAACCTGATGATATAATACTATCTCCATATTCCTAAGACATATCAGTTATTAAAATTAAGGTAATGGATCATATCCAGAAATTCCTGTGTTTCATCCCACTTTCCCATGTTAGAAGGAAGCCTGGGAGACTTCACCAGGCTGAAACTTTTTTTGTATAAAGGAATCCTTGAATGATGTGGAGCCACTACAGTAGACTGGTGATCCTGTGTTTCACTCTCAATTAGACTGGCGAGAAACCAGAGAGTCTCAGTTTTGGAGGTTTCTATCAGTGAATAGCTCTCTGAAAGAAACTGTTGTAACAGGAAGAAAAACAGCCTGATGGGTGCCACATTTATTATTCTTCAACTGGCCTCCAGCTACAGACAAAAGAAAGAGAAATGCATAGGAAATAGTGATCACTTGAAGCCATTTCTGATTTCCTCTGAATCTTTCAAGCACAGAGTAGAATCTGTGCCAGTGCATTGGCAAAAGTTTATATTTGTCTGCTAACTATGTCATGATTATATTATTATTTTTCCAACCCACCAGTTTATTGTCATACTATGCAAAGAATATACTTTCTGCATCTTACTGGATGGAATGTCAAATGATCTTGAACCAGCTTTATTCTAAGGATACAGGAATTTATGGGAGTTATAAATAAATTGTGATAGAGACTAATTGCCATGGTTAGAAGATAAAGTAGTCTTCATTATAGGCAAAATATGCCTAACTATGCCACATTTACAGAGCATAACTGCTACAAGAGAGGTTTTCTCACTTGCAAATGAAACTTATAAAATTAGGATATACCAGATATCCTTTAACATTTATCACCTTGCCTTGTTGCAGGTCCAGTGCTGTCACATGGTTTCTGAAGGCCTTGTGGGTTTTGTTGTGGCTACTAGACCATTGTTACCCAAAATAGCATTTTCTCAGCTTTTCTGCTTTCCCTTTTGATTTCTGCTGTGGATTTAGGTGATCTCCTTCCCACACTTGGGTTACAAGGGGAGAAGGTGGGTTTCAGGCATTATTTTAAGAACCATTTTTTTCTGACAGCAGCTAAATTAGAGGTGCTCTTCCAGGTTTTAATGCTGCTGGAGTTAAGGGACTATTGGCATGAGCGCTGGTTTTGGAGATTAAGAGTGTCTGCAGCAGACCCCCTACTGCAGTTGCCACAATAGCCTCAAATGTTAATAGTTTAGCAGTGAAGACAGTGTTAAATCTTTGTCATTGGCTGACAAGGTAATTTTTAACTGCCGCAATTTTCCTGAGGAAAAGCAAGGATAACTGAACAGAATTTTCTGGGACAAAAGAATGGGACCTCCTTAGTTTTCAAGCATTGACAAATGGCGAGTTTCTCAGGGATTGAATCACAAAGATCCTCTGTGATGGGAAATTTGGCTATTTCAATGCAGTATTTGCTACCAGTTTGTCCTGTTGTGTTCAAATAATGGTAATGTCATCAGCATGCATTTTTTTAGTGAAGATAATATTCTAAACTGGGTAACACTAGTTGTACTTTTGACCCAGAAAGAAAATGAAGAAAATTAGGGAAATACTTTTGTGTATAAACAAAGCATGGTATCTATATTCTATTGCAAGCTTCAGTTCAAAGTAATGCTTCTACTACAGCAGCTGGTTTATAATGACAATACGTAATTGAAAATTGACATTTTCTGATATTTTCTAAATGCACTGGGTTTTACTGTACACGCCTGATATTAAATGCATTGAATTTGTTAAAGAGAATTCACGGCTTAGCACAAATTCTTCTCTAGTTGCCTATGTTGCTGATACTCGTTGAGTAATGAATATTTTCACCTTTCTCCTAGCATCTTGCATTAACAACAGTATTATTATGAAAAACACATGAGTTGACTATTTCGCCTGAAGCTGATGAAGTCTCATTTGGAGAACTCTTTCCAGTTTGGGTAGAAGATGTCAGTAAATACGAATGTGAAAATGAGAGAGTAGTAGAAGGCAGTAGTAGGTAGTAAGAATTACATGAACAATGAAATAATTTGGTTTGCTTAGTCTGAAAAAGGGAAGACTGAAGCATGATATTACAAGCCTTTCATGAAGCTTTTTTAAAGGCAGTGTTATTCCTTTGTTCTCTGTGTCCAAGGAAAATAAGATATGAAAGAGGTTATACTTCAGTTGCATGAAAGATGATTTACATTACCTTTTAGGAAAACATTTTCTTATTGAAAGGCTATCAGATCATGAAATATCTGTTATTAGGTATTTTGAAGAACTTGTGTAGTACCAAGAACAGCTCTGAGAAATACCTTTCAGTGCAGAATAAACAGAATCTGAAGTTTGCCAACTGCAATATATTTACTATTGCAGTGTGCAAGTCATTTCTCTATGACACCTGTATTCAAGCAAATGCAAGTAACAACTAAATACATTCAGTGTGTGGTCTGGTAGAGAGTAAATAGAGCTGGATTTATTTTTTCTTCAGGCATTTCTTGCCAAGAGATTAAGAGCTATACAACCACAAAATGTGTAGAATTGTAAAAACTTGGTCATCTATTTATCTATCTATCTATCTATCTATCTCTTTATCTCTGCATGTACTCTCACTGGAAGTTCTACATGACAGATTTGTGCTGTTGATAGCAGGTAAATCTTCTTAGTATGCATGTAAGTTCTGGGAGGTTATGATTTTGGAAACTTTTATTATACACTAAATTGATGACAAAGTTTGTAAATATATATCAATTCTCTATGAGCTGTCTCTAAGAGAGAAACCTCTTAATTTATAGGAGATTTATCAGACTGTTTTTTCTCCACTTTAAGAATTCCAAATTAATTTTTGCTGAATTCATTTTATGTTTTCTTTTAGGTACTAATGTCAACAAGATCTCCCATAATTGCATACTAGGGTTTTTCTTTTTGTCAGAAAAACGTGTTAAAATTGCAAATTGTGATTAATATTTTTCTCTTATCTTAAGCAGCTTGGGTAAATTCTCTCAGATATGATAAAAATAAAGCATTGCCAGCTACCCTTATATGTTAATTACAAAGATGGAAAAAAGATATACATTATAGGATACAAAAAAAAAGAACTAAAACTCTTGAGTTAACAGAAAGAAAATCACAACCGTAGTGGTATCTGTTCCCACATTAAGGAAGAAAAGTTGCAGAAAATAGTTTTTTGCAAATTGGTGAAGAGCATCTATATAGGCTGGGTCAAACTCAGGCCTGATTTAAACTGGAGTATCAGGGAAATGAAGGAATATTGTTGTGAAAAGGCTGAATATAACTTATACTGTAGTGCCAGAGAACAACCTTCTTTTAGTACATAGGATTAACTGCCATCTTTAAACTCTATGTAGTTTAAAAAAGCCTTAAAAACTTTGCTTTGTTAAGTAGCTCAGGATGTGGTTTTAGTCCTTTCTCTTTAACTCAGCAATTTTTGAGGAGAGAGTGCCTATCTGTTATCACGTATATTAAAGCCCTCTTCTTAACTGAAAGAAGTAAATCGGGAGTTTCAGCTTAATTTGGTATCTTTCACTTCTCTGGTTATTTCTTATTTTTTGCTTATTAAGTAATATTGGATATGAGCAATAGAAATTCTTTCTTTATTTACCCTGAAAATATTGTAATTAAAATATTGCAGACTGGATTAGTCTCTGCCTTTACCTTATCAATGGACTGATGCAATGATTGCATTTCAATCATTCATAGAGGACTATTTGCAATACTTACACAATCCATCTGTCCTGAAATTTTATTTCTATCCTTTGTCTGTAAATGGATTTTTATATTCTTCAAACCATTGAAAAGATCACTTTGGCTTCTTCTTTGCTTGAAAAAAATGGAGTGTATTGCTCATGAAGTTGAAGAGATAAATGCTGTTTCTACAAATTCTTCTTTCCACCTCCAGTTTGACAAAGAAAATAGGGTTTTAAATGTACAGTGTTGGTTTTGATGATGTTAATCAACACACGCACTACTTGCTAACAGCAAGTTAACTCTGCATAGTGAGAAAATCCAGGATACTTAGGTCTGATTGAACCTTTTATTGTTACTTAGACTAATATGTTCTAATGTTGGTACAAGGCAAGATTGCCATTTTCTGTGCTTTGCCTTTCTAGTTTGGTTCAATTTGTCCTCATATGGCAAAAAAA
>NW_008237890.1:1350471-1353509 GCF_000691975.1 Corvus brachyrhynchos
GTGTTTCACATTAAATTTCTCAACATAGAAATTTACATTCAGTCTAAAGATTGCTATTCCATGACTTTTATGATTCTTTTGTGAAATGACATGGAATACATATGCCTAAAACAGTTCTGTTTTGATGTTATGAAAGATTTGAGAAAAATTAACTTGCTTGTCATCACAAACATTTTTGGCCAGCTTGTCACAGAGACGTATGTCTTGGGTATCTTTATCTTTAAGGACAGCTTTCAGAAAGGAGCAGATTTTAGTCTAGAATCTGTATATTTAGAATTTTTTTTCACTAATATAAACATTCCTGTTTTGTTCTACTATGTGTATTACCTCCAATATCGTTGCTAAAGCCTTTTTTCCGGTGGTGCTCAGTGTTACGTTCGGTTCCTAACAAACTTTACAAAAATTGTGATTGGCTATGTACTCAACTTCTTTCTTCCATACTCAGACTTTTATGGTCTTTAAGACTGTTAAATACTTGCTGAGAATCCAGCTTGGCTTTCATTGTTGTTGGAAGACCAAACAAATTGGTCTATGAAAATAATGTGTTATAGCACATTTTCTAACCCTGATTCTTGAAAGAGAGACTGGTGCACAGTAAATGCCAACATTGATTAAAAACTTTCTTAACTGTGTTTTAAGAAACCTACATATGTTCTTTTTTTCTACATAGTAGCTAGAAAGCGGATTCCCATCTGTTTCTGTTTGTCATGGCCAAATGTACAAAAATCTGTTTGTACTGATGGTACTTGTTCAACTGGATTAACATGAGTGAAATGTTCTATTTATGAATTACAAGATATAAAATGATATGATTTCCCAGTATTGTTCAGGAAGGTTATGGCAAAGTATGATTGGTAGGTGCTAAAAGGCTTTTGCATACTACATTTTATTAGCTAAATGACTCCTAGCCAGAAATTATTAGTCAGAAACACCAAGCGGGTCTATTTCTTTGCTGTTCCGTCTTACAGCAGTGATGATTAGCATGAACAGTAACTGCATGTGCCTGATACTCTTTAGCTCAGGGAAAGGAGGATAATGACTTTGGCACTTACTCTTTATTTATAATGCTTTGAAAACACATTTGTGAAAGCTGCCTGGCACATCGTTGCTTAGGAGCATGGTACGCTACCTAATGCATTCAGGAGTTTCCTCATAGATATGACTACAAAACTATTTCTGCTCTTTATGGCATATCAGCTTACTAGGTTTTCTTTTTTTTAATTTATCTTATTATTTCGCCAGAAGCTCATTTCATATTATCCCTTTGGAGTCATGTCTGTTTACTCTAAAATTTCCAGCCAGCGTTATCACTGGTTCAACTGTACAGCTGGCAGGAGCAGTGAGAGCTGCAGCATATGCAAGGTGCTGAAAGCTCTTGGCAATTTTGCTTTTTTGCTTTTTCTAAATCTGCCATGGGCAAAGTTTGTACGATGGAAATTTGCCTCTGTTGTAGCTTACATCACTGTGGCTTCTGGGTGGATACAGGCTGGTAGTAATAAGAATATGAAAATTCTTCTAATAAAATGTTGGTGCAAAACCAGCATGGGTTTTCTGCATAGATGTTGGGAGCCCAGTGATAATCCTTCTGTGGCCTATGTCATGGTTGCCAAGGAAGATTCGATACGGCTTCTTTCATAGCTTTCAGCAGTGCTCTTGTCAACGGTGCTTAATTGGATAAGGAGATAGTTGAAGAGTCAAGTGAGGCAGCGTCGGAAAAAAGGTGTGAGCTGATTTCTGTTGAACAAGTTTTCTATTATGTTTAAGAAAAAGAATTCTTCTTTTACAGCATTCTGTAAAGTGAGAAGCTGTAAAAGCCCTGTGCTTTGCCTAATAAAAAGCCACCTCTTGAGAGAGGAGGGCTTGTAGAATTACAAAAAAATTGAATGATCATCAGAAAGCTACTGATTTTATGGAAATGAAAAGCAAACAAACCTTGATATTGCAACTTCTTAGGATGTGTAAGTGATTGTAATTGTGAAAAATTACAGTAGGACCCCACTGTCTGATTCTCAAGAATAACAAAAGGTAAGTCCATTTAAGATTTAGATATTTTACAAGTTTAAAGGAAAGAATCTGAATAACCAAAGAAGAGATAACAAAATAAAGGGCCAAAACATTTCATAGTGGAACAATAACAATGTTAAAAAGAGATAGTGCAAATGACCAGATTTCCCAGCAATATTAATTTGACCATGTAATAAGTGATTCAATTTATGGATTAAAACTTAAATTATTCAGGATAAATCCTTTTGCCTTGAGTCAGATGTCAGATTTTCCTACTTTTTTTATCAATGAAATACAGATTTCTGCCTGGAATGTTTTGTCTGCATTAAGTGTAGTATCATAATAATATACATCACATAAATCAATATGGTTTTGAAACAAGCCCCAAAAAAACTACTTTGCCTTTTGCAGAATAAAATAGTAAACTGTCAGTTGTAATCTTGGACATTTTTTCCAGTTTCTTGAGAGTTTTAAGACTGTGTGTCTTACTGAGAGTTTTAACACTGTCTACTACATGTAAATTTTCTTTTTCCCACAAGTAAAAGTATCAGTTCCTCATAATATTATTAGGTGTGAGGGAAAACAGTACAGTGCATTTGTCCTTTTATATTTATTTTCCTGTTCTCAACTCACCCATTGTCATGGGTTAGCCTTGGCTGAAGGATAAACACCCACCCAGCTGCTTGCTCACTCACCAACGACTGTTGTGGACTCAACTTATGGAAAAGTAATTTAATTTGTTGCCAGTTAAAATACAGTTGGGTAGTGAGAAAACAAACTTTAAAACAACACCTTTCTTCCTCCCATCTCTGAGGCTGAAGTTCACATTTCATTCTTGACCCTTTCACCCTTTGCTTTTCTGAGGGTCATGGGGGAGAAAAGGGTGTATGCTCAGTGTACAGGAATTTTCTCTGTTCCACTCCTGCCTTCTCTCACTTTTCCTTTGCTTCTGTGTGGGCTTTGCCCACAGGTCACAGTTCTTTTAGGCTTCCAACTGCTCTGGTATGGACTCTCCACAGGCTTCTGGGAAATAC
>NW_008237890.1:1353548-1361888 GCF_000691975.1 Corvus brachyrhynchos
TCCCTCATCCTGTGACCTTGGTGTTCCCTTCCCCATTTCTCACTCTGCTTTGTGTTCCCTACTCCTCTTACTGCCTGCTAGCTTTTCCCTTTGTTAGGCATGTTTTTTTTGAGTCTCCTTCATCTTGGCTGCAGGGCTCAGTCATGCCCTAGGGGTGGTCCATGGGGCCAGCTGGAATGGGTGATGTCCAGCACTGGGCAACCTCTGGCCTCTCCCCATGGAGGCTGCCCCTGCAGTTCTCCCCTGCCATAGGCACACAATGCAGTGATTTATACTATTTAGACCATTTTCAATTTCTGCTTTTATTCTACTTTTAATCTTCAAGCAAAGGTTCATCATCCAGAATTGTTGTTCAGAAATTACATTTTCACGATAATGATTTATTTAGCGGTATATATGTGTTGCTGTAGTGCTTTAAAATCCCTGCATCTGTGATTTGGCCTTCTGCTTGTTATGCTGCTGCTGAGACTCAGATAAGCTTGAACCCTTGGAGTATTCACTGTTATTTGAATCACAGTGGCTTTGCTAATCCCTCCGCTATATTTCATTTTGGAGTCTGTCTTTCCTTAAATGCCTGTCACATTTACATTTAAAAATGTGACATTACATCTATGCTACTTTTGGCTGTGGTTTTTATTATGCTGGGAATTCAAGATACGCCTTTCTGTTCTTAGGGACAAATGCAGTATAACTGCAATTCTCTGGATACCATAGCTGATTATTAAGGTACAGCATATTCTCTGGGAGAAAGTGTTGCTTTATAGACTGACTTGTTCTGTAGTGAAGTTTGAGGTATTGAGGGCATTAAATTTCATGAACATTGGCTTGTAGCACATGTCAAACTGCAAAATGGAAGTTAATCATAGTCTGTGCTAGCATGTGTACTTATGTATGTGGTAGTGAGTTTCTGTAATTTTAACGTGCCTGAGAAATGAAAGTACTTGTTTTCTCCTAATTGTGGATAGCTGTGCTGGTTTTTAACTTGTGTTCCCCCCCTCTTTTTTTAAATTCTTATTGACCTGTGCTTGTGCATGAAGGTTAGTACAGATATGTTAACATAAGCTGCCATTGTACCTTCTTTTCCTGTATAGTCACACTGAAGTTTCTGGTTTATATTATCAAAAAATCTGGTTTATGAAATTAATAAGTGTTTTGATATTAATTGCAATCTTAGGCAACAGTTTTTGTAACACAAATTTACAAAATTATTGTAAAGCTGTCTTCAGAGTTAGTGGTGAGGGAAAGAACAGTAATATATTATGTAGTACTTTTTCTCCCTTGTATGCTTTGTTTTGTAATTATTACTCTCTTTTTCAAGTCTGTGTGGTTTGACTTTCAAAATCCCTATGCACCGAAAAAACCTCAGGAATGCTATGCATAAAATTGTTGTTATTGAGGTCACTGTGCCATAGGAAAAATGTTAAAGCTATAATGTTTCTGTATATTTTGCACCTAAATGTTGTTTAAGGGAGTCTGGTATTTCCACATCAAACATGTCTGACTGTACACAGCAAATGCCCAGATTCAGACCCAATGCTTTTCTGAAAGATACCATTGTTAGAATGGTTAGATGAGAGCAGTCTGATTTATTACAGTTGTTTATTCTTGAGAAATTCAGCAAACTTTGTGAATCTGAAGAAAAATAAATGCTATGTACAAAGTTATAGTTGGAGAAAGGTTGGCTTTTTTTCCCTTTTTTACACGTACTGTTCCTGTTTCCTGTTCTCATTTGCAGTTAAAACAAACTTGATGGTTCACCTGATGGCAACAAGCAGGTCTTGTGTCATTCTCAGAAGCTGCAGAGCACATTCAAAACATTGTTCTTGGTGTGCATTTGTAGCTGTGGTTGAAATGGTTCAGTTCAGTCACGCTGATAGAAATCCTATGCTAGAATATGCCCTGTGAGAACAGGGATACAACCCTATCAGAAATTGTACATAATGAGTCACTTTATGGAATTTGTATGCTATTAATGATAGGTCTTTTCTTCAGACAGTCTGTTTTTTCTTAAAATATGTTAGCTTTTAAGTAGCAATGGTCTGCATTGCTCTAAGTAGTCATGAAGTCTTAATGAGCAATAAGAAAGCTTAAATATATTAGGGATAACTACTTTATCAAAAGAAAGCCTGCTTATAGTGTATAACTAAAGATTTAATTTGAATCTAAAGTATCAGACTAAATGACTATTAAAACTCTGAGCAATTTATAATTACATTAATATTGTACATAAAAAATGAAGGCATGACAATAAAAATCTTCCACGTAGAGGAAAGATCATATGTCTTTGCATTCTAGTTTATTGTAACTATACTCAATGCATGTTGACCACTACATTTAAATGTTAAAACATCCTGATGTTCAGCATTGATAGGTTTTAAATTAGTTGAGGAGAAACCCTCAGACCTGGTGCTCAGAAGTCAAGTGAAGTATTCTAACTAGGCCTGCTGAGTTTTCCTGGGTTTTTTTTTTTGCTTTTTGTGATTTGACCCTTTATCAGTATTATGGCAAAAGTATTTCCTACTTCTTTCTCTGAGAATATGCAACTCTTTAAGCTTATGGATTTGTTAAACAATCATTCTTGCATTTTACCTTGGAATATAACCAATCTCTTTAATTTGTCTTCTTTTGCTAACTAGTGGAATTTATAAAGGTTAATGTGTACCATAACTAAAGAGTTTCAAAATTTGCCTTCAGTAATCACTGATGGGGAAACTTTACTGGCTTTTAAACCTTATGGAAGTTACCATTTTCAGCATATGTTTATTGTTTTCAGGCACTGATACAAGCCTGGCATGTAAAGATACACAGATGAAGTTGTCAGCTATTTTGTATGTTTCATAGGATCAAAGAATACTTCAGGGCCCTAGTTCCACTGAGGCCAGTCTGTACCTGGAGAAAAATTTTTCTTATTTCCCAACTCCACCACTTGTATTTCAATGAATGATCGCTGTCTCTTGCCCTTTTGTGATCCACCACTCTTACTCTGTTCTCTTGGTATCAAGTAGCAGAGAGGTGGTGTTGGTTTCCCCCTGAAGAATTTTCCATGCTAGATTTGCTCATCTCAGTCTCCTCATGCTCTTTTCTCTGACTGCCTTGAACCTCTGCTGAACTCCTTTTTATCTGCATTTTTCTTAAAGGGAGGGAACTGGACACAGTTATCTAGGTGTGATCTATGCAAAAGGTGCAAAAAAGAAATTAGTCTTCCAAAGTGAAGAAAGGGGGTGGGCGAGTAGGGGCAGGTGTGAGGGTGATTTTTATTTTTATTTTTGGTTGTCTTTTTTGTTTGTTTGTTTGTTGGTAGGTTTGTTTTTGTTGTTGTTAGATGTCTTAAACTGGGGGCAGTAAAACATGACTACTATATTGTATTTTCCTCAATCTGTGTTAATTAGCAAACTCTAACAGTGTCCATTAAGAGTGTTGCCATGCCCTACAAAATTAGGTGCGCAGAATATCAGATTTTTTAATATATAGGAGATCAATCAAATATTTCATGCTGATAACCTTACCTCTCTTTTTTTGCCAGTATTTGGTGGTGTATGTACAAGCGATGTTATTTTGTGCTAACTCATGAAAAATTATTTTGAGTAGGTGATCAACTTTTATTATATATCCAATATTATAAATTTATTTTACCTTATTAAAAATTATTAGAGACTGAGTTACAAGTACCATTAGGCGTGTTTAAGAAAATAATTGTATTCTCTGAGCAGCACCATTCACTTTCACTGAAGAAGTAAGATGACATCTTCCTCAGTCATACATAAGAGGAGGTTAGTTTGTCATTTGTGTGTATTTAGCCCCCTTTGGGTGATGGACTGATGGCTTCCTGAAACAGAAAATATTACCTGGAAATTTCTAAGTGACTTTAAATAAGTTTGAGCATTTAGGGTTGGAAGGAAGTACAAATGTCTTTGGTCTATGTTTTTTAATCAGTATTCTGTGTGTCTGTCTTCCGTTTCTAAGAACATTTTCATAGTTGGGAGTTTAAACTAGTTCCTAGCCATACTTTGTGTCAAACTGCTTATCTTTGAAGCAGTGATTAACAGAAGATTCTTTTGCCATTTGAGACCAAGACACAGGCACAGAAGGGCCATATGGAATATGACTTTTGAAAATATTGGAATTTCCCTTTTAGTTTATATTGTGTTACACTATAAATTACATATTGTCAAAGTTTTCTGTAGCTTGTCCAATCCAGAGTGATTCTCTGGTGCAAGTTACTCAAATTCTTTAATTTTCTTCTGTAACTGGGACCATGGATTAAAGTAATGTAACTAATTGTAAATATAATTAATTGAGTAATTAACTCGTAGTTGAGTTTCTAAGAAAGAACATAATTTCTAGTATATTAAAACGCACTGTCAGCTTTCTAATCAATTGAAAATTAATATCTGTAAACTGGAAAAGACCATTCTTGACAGATAGAAAGTATTTTTGACATTGTTGAGAATATGATATATTTAAATACACATCACCCTTACTCCCTGTTAGTTTGAAATCTTGTTTTGATTTCAAAATTGCCATCAAAGTCCTGTGGAGACAATTCGTCTGTGGAGGATTACCTGTTTTATAGTAAAATCACAGAAGTTAACTGGTGGCGTTGACCTGTAAACAATGTTAAAGTTTTTCCATCACCTGGTAACTCTTATAATGTGCATCACCTGGTTAATGGTAGTGCTATAAACAGTGTGCACCTGCACATCACTGTGTATTTCATGTGAGGAGGGAAGAAAGTGTTTAAACAGAGTGTATGGCTTGAAAGTAGGAGTGGCTTTAGTTTATGCTTGAACTGAGGAGTTCAAAACATGCAGAGTAGCATGGTACCATTTTATGGTCCACATGACTGTGTTGCTGTATATGTGATACAGTAATTCAATAGCAAGCATGTAAAAGAAGCTACAATAAGGCTATTGTTACGTGCAGTAACTGACTCTCCCAGTTGTCTGGGTAAGAAACAATGCACACCCTCTTAATTGAGAAAACATTTATTCCAAGCCTAGCTCATAATGATGTATTTTCTTGCAGTGGCTTGAAGACATTAATTCAGACAATTGAAATGATTAGAAAAGTAGTATTGTCAGGACAATGAGAATTATTTGCAGAAGAACAGGCAGATAAAGAGATTGAGACTGCACACATGATCTTAGGCATCTGGACTAGACTTGTGCAAAACAGATATCTGTGGACAGTCATTGTTTAAACATTGTTTAAACATTGTTTTTCATAAAAGAGGTGTGAAAGGCTGCATGAATTACTGGTCACAGATTCTGAAACAAGGGCCTGCAGATGGCTGGCAGTTATGTTTGAGCCCAGTTACAGGTTTAAGTTTTGTTTCCTCTTTTGGCTAGCAAGGAATCATGAACTTTCAGGTTACATCAGGGGAAGAGTCTTTTTAGCTGAAGCAGAGATGATTGATACAGATTGGTTTGCGTGTAATTATTAGAAATCTACTATCTGTTTATCATTTTATTCAAATGTAAAATAGTTGCCACTTTTCCAAGTTTGGAGAAACTTAGGTTTCCCAGAAATCTAGAAATTGTACTTGAACAAATAAAATTTTTTGAGTAACAGGATGCAGACGAAGTTAGCTGGAAGGGCAGGATGCCTTGAGCACAAGTATTCAACCTATGAATGAAAAATGGACCTACAAAAGTGTGGAGTGGTGGTAATGGGACTGACTCATTGGTAATTTTTTGTTTGGTGTTATGCATATTTTAGAATGATTATGATATATTGTGTTTGATGAAGAAATTAATTACCACCATTTTAAAATGCTGAAACCATGGTGGGGAGGTGTCTTCTTACTAAATTGTTCTCTCTCAGTTATGCAAACCTGTCACCCCCTAGGTGTCTCTTCTCAAATGTGGAGAAAAATGTCACTTCAGGCCTAAGTGATATTGTTGTGACAGGAGAGTGATCTGGCACAGCTTCTGGCAGAAGTATGCAAGCCAGCACAGTGTCAACACCTAAATTTCATTTGTTTGTTCAGTGATGTAAAAAGATGGACCTCTGGTGACAGCTGGGACCTCATCTCTTAGAAATGACCAAGACCTAGGGCCTATGTAGCTGATGACTGTGTGAACATTACAGGATATTGTTCAATTGAAGAAATGGACTTGTAGATAGTATCAGTAACAATTTTTTTGTAGTAGTAGCAGTGATATAGAAGTGTCACTGGCATTGTAGAAGACCACAGTAAAACTCACCTGAAAGACTATAAAATTCTGAACATTTGTGTTCCAAAAAAGTTAATTCAAGAAGTTGTTGACAGGAAGGAAAGAATCTTTTTTGAAAGCGAATACAAAAAAACACCCTTTGTTTATTGAAAAGAGCAGAGTCAGCACAGAGAGAGACAGCAAAGGTACAGAAGTTGGATTGAAAAACAAACTACAATTTTATTTATAAATGTGTTTTAGCTTTCTGGTTGTCTCCATATAGGCTGGATCTAAGATACCAAAATGTACTTGAGTTGTGGGTAACCAAATCCTGTTACCTCTGTTGTGGACCTGGTGGGTTTTGAAACATTATCCTTGCAAGTATGTTAATCCCAGTACAAATATGAAAAAAACACTTATGAAATCTATGAATGTATTTAAGCTAGCATCACAATTAAATTTTTATGCCTAGTGGAAGTGAACTTCCAGATTGGGGTCTGTAAAACAGTTTAGAATATGATAAAAAAATTTTTTTTTTTTCTCTTCTTAATATTAGAGTGGGCAGCTGGGTAGGTCAAATAAGGAGAAAGACACAGGGCATACATGTAATTCTATGGCTATTAATCAGAACTGAAAACCCATATAATAGGAATGAATTTGGCATATCTTTTTCTAGAGGTCAATGCTGAGTTCAAAAGCAGAAGGACAAGAAAGGGCATAAAATAAATTGTTTGCTTCTTGTGCAGTAGAAATAGACATCTTGATTCTGCTTTCATTTTGTCACTAGAACCACTTACTTACTTGAAATTGGAATTTTGCTTGTTAAGATTGCCATAAATGGAGCATTAATAAAATTTCAACCTGGTTAAAACCTGTGCCTAGAAAAATAGGAAAAACAGATAGCTTCTTGTACTTGAAATATACTTCTTGGTATCTCTTTTTTTTTTTTCTATTTCCTCCGTAATCAGCCTGAAAGAAATAAACATTAGAAGGAAATGAACCTCACAATCCAGACCTCATTTGGTAGGTACATAACAAAAGAGCTCATTTGTGGGAATTCCTGTGGTAATTGCAGGCCTCTGTTGGAGGATGTTTCATTTAACTTGATACTATTTGAAAAATGTGAACTTTTAGAAGGGTTTTTTAGCTTCTCTGTTTACTGCAGTTGACATCTTCCATAGGAATGTTGTCCTTGAAGAAGACAGCATATAATAAATCCATCCCAATGCCTTCTATATTTGTCTGCAGTAGTGAAGAAATTGGAAAGGGTCATTTTGTCTTTTTAGCATAAAGGGTAGCAGGTATATTATTTGCTGAGTAAATGTTTCAGAGAAAAATGATTTCAGGAAGATGAGCATCCAGTTTTAGAAAGGTCATCTTACTAGATTTTTGGCCTGCAGTACAAATACTTCACACATGCTTTTGATTAATTTGGATGAATACAGTGTTCCTGACCCAGGCAGCAATAATTGTTTTTTGTTTAACTTAATTTTTCTTCTGTTTGTGACTCTCTTGAGCCCAGTTTTACTTTCCCTTAAGATACCTATGTTCACAAAACTTCTGATTCTGCAAGTCATGGTGCATCCTCAGTTTCCACCCTTGGTCAACAGAAGCCGAAAAATCTTTGTATTTTCTCAGAAGATAGGGGCAACTTATCGATGAATTAAAATGCATTAATTCTGAGTCCTTCTATCTTTCCTGATGCAATTTCATGATGTACAAGTCTTGAGTTTAAGTTGCTAGTTCTTTTCCAATAGGTTGGTTACAGTTGAAAAGAACATCAAGTAATGTTCCCCTTCTTGTGTCACGTCCTTCCCAGTGGCAGGTTTAGTGTTCACTGCGTGTGTCTATTAAGTGTTAATTCTCTAACTGTATTTAGTAGGAGAGAGCAATATGGTACGTACCAGTGCAAGAATCTTAATTTCTACAAAACATATGGCATAGAATTATCTACTTAAAGATGGAACAATCTGATAATAATTCGGTAGAGTGACATCTGTGCAATAAAATAAGATGCTGATCACACTGGAAAAGTAAACGCAGAAGTTGTATACTAACTATTCTGACATCACCAGAAAACCATTATCATTCCTCCATGGAATGTTAAAATTTAATGATCTAATTTGGTCTTATCACATGCAATATAAATAAAAAATAACCCTTTTAAGTATTCAGAGACCCTGCT
>NW_008237890.1:1362283-1366857 GCF_000691975.1 Corvus brachyrhynchos
AAATAGTATTTTCTAGGATTTGGACTTACAACATTTACATATGTTTAACAGGAATAAAACTGGGAGAAAAATAAAAATTCTGTGGTCATTTCCATCCTTTGTTGAAGATTTTTACATATGCAGTTCTATGCTTTCTGGAGTTTCATTTCTTCTCCTGTTGGCCTTGCTGATGTGACTTAACATCAGACTTCACTTTTGTCAGAAAAACACAAGGACATAATTACGGCTTTTGCCCGAATGAAATGACAGCGATGATTCAATGAGGGCAATATGAAGTGTATTCATGTTAGAATGCCAGATCTGAGGAGAGAAAGCTTCTGCAAATCAGAACATATTATATATGTATTACCTAAATTTATGAAAGTCTGCAAGGGAGCATCACTTTATTTTTGAACGTGCACAATTGACCATCAAGATGGCAGATCTTCTATTTTAGGCTTTGCAGTAGAGGATTTCCCTTCCTTCATCAACTTTCCAAAGTGGAGTGGAAATACCTGGAAATTTGGACATTGCATGGAAATTGAACTCAATTCTGTTTCTCAAGTTGCAGTTCTTAATTGAAACTATTACAGAATGTAAACTATTGTTTTCTTTAATTGAACTGTTGTTGGCTTTTTAGACATGCAGCAAGCCAGGAAAAGATCTAGTGAAATGATGGAAATGTGTAACAAATTCTGATTTTTCTGCTTTGAGTTAAGGTAGTTCTCTGATAGGAATGGTTTAATTATGTGGTTGCATAGAAAACTTTTTTAGTGAAAGTCTTTAAGAGCAGATTTGATGTCAGTATTTTAGTTTTGCTGTACTGAATCTATATAAATTGTATTTAATGTAGAATTAGTCAATAGTCAATACTATTTCTTATTGATCCTTTTTACTCTTCTTTTAATTCTTATTTTCCTTCTTCAATTTACTGTGTCAAACAGCCAGGAAAAATGGCTTTGCATTTCTTAATGGAAAGGTACTGCTTGACATTTTTTGTTTGTTTTTCTTTCCTTCCCCCTCCCCCCCCGAGAACTATTTATGAATGTAGAACATATTTGTTAGTTATCTTCTTGACAGTTAATAGATCACAATAGAAAGGCATTTTTCAAGGCATAAATAAAAGAACTGCATATATTTATTTCCTTTTGCACTTCTTTATTTACAGCCTTTTTTTTAGGTGGGGGGGGGGGGGGGGGGGGGGGGTAGAACATACAGATGTGGTGTTTGTTTAAACCAGAACTACAATTGGCTAGAATGAGATTGAATTATCTAAGATCGGTCTTCACTGCCTGCCAGCCTCCCGATCTGATATTGCTTGTTTAATGATTGACTTCAGGCTAGCTGCAAGTGGGCATAGAACATTTCATAGAAATGTATTGAACAGGTGGAAGTTAATACAGAGTTGGTGCAGAAATCTCTTTCACTGTTTTGGCATGTTCTCTGTGGTTAGTAGACTTATCACAGATTAAAAGGCAACTGGGATATCATACAGGACCGTTTGTTCACTCTTACCAATTCTGTCCCTGCCAAATCAACCCTCCTGTAGAGGTTTCTCAGAGGGAAAGGTATGTAATATAATATTATTTTGCATGAAATGCAAATAAGATATTTTTTGAAGTTAAAGACTTTAAATTTCAATACCACTTTTATTTATTTCAGGTAGGATAAAAATATTTTTTAAATGGACTAAAAATCAGTAAAAGAATACATTTTATAGTTTTCAAGTAAGAATCACACTAATGTGAAACCCATGTATAATGTGTTGTGTCTATCTGATTAAAATATTCTTAAAGATCTGACAGCTTTGGAAATGACTCTTTCAAAATCCTTTGTTAAAAATACTGATATTTAATATCCTAGATAAACTGCTTATGAAGAGGTAAATCTGATCATCTGAGTGTCTTTAAAAAGTCAGTTACTCTTAATGAACTATTTATCCATTTTGGGGCCTAACTCACACGAAGCTAGCCAAATTTTTGGTTTTTCCTACAGAAGTTTCATTACTTTCATTAGACCTTATGACTAGAGAAATTCTTTATTTTCTTGCAGTGTTGTGGGAAAAGATCTCCTATTAGTTTGGCAGGAAAATTGAATAAGCAGCACATCATATTGTTGCTCTCACAAGCAGAATCCTGATCTTGTGTCAAAACATAAGGAACAATTGGCTGATGGCAATTCTGATTACTTAAGAAAGTAATTGTTGAAAGAAGGCATATAGATTTCAAACGATCCTTTTATCTTTTACAACCACCCAAAAGGAATAATGATAAAATGACACATATTTTTTGTTGTGCTCTGGTTAATAAAAAAGGAAAAGAGCTAAAAGTAAGCATACTGTTCAGTAAGAGCAAAGTTGTCATAATTTTGTTGCAAGCGTGATGCCTTTTGAATCTGTATGCTGCATAAGATCAGCATTTCTGGCAAATCCTCACTGCATTTTAACTCTTTCTAGAGAAGTCTGTAACCCTTCTGTCTCCATTTATACAGCCTTTTGCCCTACCCATAAGAGGAAGGTGTTTTAAAAAGTTTGCCAGCTAGTTTAATTGTATGCAGAGTTAAAAATACTAAAACATAGTGAAAGAGGTTTTAGTGTAAGAACACTTGGCATGTTAAGAGTGATCCATAACTGTTTACTGATGAAGACAAAACTGTCTGAACACGTATGTTCCCAACCTCCTTATGCCAAGGAGTTGTGGTGGTGTCAGTGTATAGAAGTTGGTATAAACATGTTAATGGTGCAGTCACCATCATCAAGGAAGTGGTGATACTTGTATGCTTTGCAACCACACATATCTCTGGTCATACTACCTTCCCAGCTTTGGAGGATGGCTTGAGGATCTGCTTGGATGTAGGAGTGTGGGAGAAAGACCATGGATGTATGTGGCCATCTCTTCTTTTACATAGATTAACAGAGGTTTTGGTTCTGAAATTCTCTTTGTGTCACACTCTATAGGGTAATAATGCTCTGCAATACTGAACATCTTTCATTTTCCTGTATTTCCTGTTCCGTACTTTTTTCTTGTTCTGTATTGGTCCTATCTAATGCAGAACAACGTGAATCTCAGAAAAAAAATCAGAAAAAGTTTGTTTTTTGCTTTTTTTTTCCTCCCAAATGTGCATATTTTTTATTGTCAGTGCAGTGTTTGATGCTACAAGATACTTCTTGAATCAGTAATTTCACCATCTAGCCTACCTCTGAATAGGGTAATGACAACTAATTGCTTTTATTCCAAGTTATACTGGTATTTGAAGATACTAGCTTCACTAGTAAGACAAAGAGTAATGGATTGAGACAATTCCTGTTATAGACTGGTTTAATAAAATAAATTAAACCAAAAAACATGGCAAGGAGTTCTGGTACCCTAGTAAATGGTTTTCAGTTTCTTACACAATGATGAGCCTGCATGCCCCACACTGAGCTCCTCAGATCAGTTTCGTATGCATTCTTACCTATTGTAACACTTGCTGATACTTAGTTTGCCTCTCATTCTCTTTTATAAGCTGATGAATATATAAACAAGTTAAATAGACTTTTCTGATATTGCTGCAGAGTTAGTGTGTTTTGTTTTTACTGTTCTCTGAAAAATTTAAGTGCAGTAAAACACAGTGAAGTAATGTTTATTTTCCCAGTCCTGGGGCATGGTAAATTATCTGAATTAAGAGGAATGCTGGTCATCATCTTGTGTCAAGACTTTCATTTATACATTTAGCTTGCCATCCAAGAACTGCATTTTTCATCCATATTTTATAGGAGGTAATCAGTGATAACTTCATCATAGCTGTTGTTAGAAGTGTACAGGGTCCACTAGTTGGTCTTGCCTTATTTTGACAGGTTAATTCTGCACAACTGAGTACACCTAGGAGGTGGCAGAGAAAAAATTACCTTCTGCTTCCATTTTCTTCAGGGTACTGAAGGCCAGTGATGGTGATGAAATATATGGACAATTGCCCAGTCTAAGCCCACTGCCACAGTGAAAAAGTTTAATTTCATGCTTAAATGGAATTTAATGAAATGCAGTGCATTTCCCTGTGTGTCCATTGTGTCCTGTTCTGTCACTAGGCTCCATCAAGAGGAGTCAAGCTCCCTCTTCTTTACTCCCTGCATCTGGTGTTTACAAACAGTTATGAGATCCTCATGCACCTTCTCTTCTCCAGGCTGAACCATCCCAGCTCTGTCAGCTTTTTCTCAAAGGGGACAGACTCCAGTTCCTTCAACGTGTTTGTGGCCCTTCCCTGGGCTCTCTCCAGTAGCTCCTCATGTCTCCTGGGCTGGAGAGCCCAGAGCTGGGCACAGCACTCCAGGTGTGGCCTCACCAGGCAGGGGAGAGGGCTGTCTTGCTGGCAGCACACCCAGTGCCCCCCAGGAGGCTCTTGGCCTTTTGGCCGCAGGACACACCACCAGTGCCATTCGCAGGTTGATGTCCCCAGGCCCTTCCCTGCCAAGCTGAGATGGCTCCCACAGGAATGCAGCTCCGGGGCCTCACTGGCTGTGGGGACTCTCTGCCAGCAGGGCTGGGGACCCATGTGGGATGTGGGACAAGAGTCTGTGGGGCTGCCCCAACACTGCACGAGGGGACTGTTGCAGCGCTTGT